>NC_141904.1:26517272-26820303 GCF_057802395.1 Ceratotherium simum simum
TGGATATTGAAGTAGATGCATACTTCAGGGTAATAAGGAAAAAAAGTCATGGATAAAGAAAAACAAAGCTGTAAAAAGCACATTAATATTTTTTGAAAACATTATTTGTTTCAAGGGTTTTCTTTCTCCTTTTTTTTTTTTTGTATCGGCCCTGAGCTAACATCTGCCAATCCTCTTCTTTTTGCTGAGGAAGACTGGCCCTGGGCTAACATCCATGCCCATCTTCCTCCACTTTATATGGGATGCTGCCACAGCATGGCTTGCCAAGCGGTGCGTGGGTGCGCCCCCGGGATCTGAACCAGTGAACCCGGGCCGCTGCAGCGGAGCGCGCTCACTTAAGCGCTTGTGCCACCAGGCCGGCCCCTCAAGGGTTTCCTTATACAGAGAATGTAGAAAAGATCTATAACCTAAGGAATTTGTCCAATTCTTCTTTGTGCACAAAACTTTTCTCTAATAAAACTGGTATATGTGTAGGGCATAGTGTGGAGCAAAGCCAAACCACTCCAATTCTGGCAATATGAAGGAGTACATCTGTTCCCAGGCTAATAGAGGGACTCGTGAAATCGTAATATTTTATTTGAATCAATTGCGGTTTCTTGATCAGTGATTAGGAGAAGAAGTGTCAGGATGTGAGCAACACCATTTCAAAAAGTATTAGAACACATGGCCCTCCAGGCCACATGGATATGAGCCAGAACCACCAAGTTGCCCATTACATGGAACATTCACAATCACCTTGGAAACACAGATGCTGGGGCACCTGACCAACTCACATGACATTGCCTTTGCATCTGGTTCCTTACAGATGCAGAGGCAGGCTGTGCATGCATTGGCCTATGGTCTCAGGGGAGCTTGGCAGACATTTCCGCCAAGAAACAAGATCAAAATGGAAATTATATCTTAGAAAGATCTTTGGAGGATTTATATTAGAGACCTGATTTTCCATCATCTGCTGAGTTGTAACTTTGTTACCCAACTCAATGCATCCAGAGTTTTGTTGAACCTCTGCAGCACAATGGGGAAATGGCTCCTGGGGTGTGGGTTAAAAGTGGGACATACAACTCTGTGCAATAAAGATCCGAAATTATGAATCTAGTTGCACTATGCTATGAGAATGTCACATAAATTATTATTCTATATTTTCATCTATACAAGTAGAATTCGGTAGAATATATTTGTCTTTCGTGGGATTTGGGGAACACATCTATATGCTATTTCAGACAGTGCCGATGAGATCATACACACGTGCGTTCTTTCAACCATTCAAGATTCAAAAAACATTTACTGAGTAGGAATTACATTTCAGCCACTATTAAAGGCAGCAAAAACTCAGGTAGATTTGTACTGGATAGGAATGCTGATAGAATGATAGTAGAAATTCCCTACTTCTTCATTCAAAACATGATTTCCCACAAAGCAAGTTCATTAAATGATGAGCTAATTATGTGCCAAGAAAGGAGATGCAACCTCTGATAATGAAGTTTTTTCTGTCAGGAAAATTTACATAATTATCTAAAGTTGTCTATGTGGAGGCAGATGTTTCTACAGAAAATCATCTTATCTTACAGAATTTTGGAATTGGAAAGGATTTTAAAGACCATTTACTTTAGTTCTTTAGAGAGTAGAGTTCAGTAGAGTCTATGAGATTCAGTGAGAAGGATTAGGCTCATTTTATTTAATCGCATTATTGATTAGGCCCAGAATTGACATTGCTAGAACAAAAACACCCTCAATCTATTATTTCTCACCCCAAAACATTCCCCTATGCCCACAGGAGGAAATAAAAAGGAGGAAAGTCAAGACAACATAACTGCAAAGTAAAACTTTACCTGATCTAACTATATACAAAAGAAAGATGTTTTGGTAGATATTCTCCAAAGATGACCATCATCAATCCCTTTCCTCTTTATATGCACAGGTTGCCCTTCACATTAAAAAGTGGAGTCTAATTTTCCTTCTCTTGGATGTAGGGTCGATTTAGTGACTTGCTTGAACAACAGATGGTGGTGAAATAAAGTACTGGGAATTCCCAGGTCAAGTCATATGATGCCTTTAAATTTCTGCCTTGTGTCTCTTACAAGGCTTATTCATGGGTTCTCCCTCTGGGACTCAAGCACACTGCTGTCAGAAGCCCATGTCACGTTTACAAGCCATGTGCAATTTCTCTAATCGAGAGCCCAGCTGAACTCCCAGCCAATGGCCAGCATCAATTGTGAGTCAGTTGAGCTTTCAGATGACTCCAGTCTCATGTGACAGAAAGCACATGAAAAATCCCAAGCGAAAAATGCCAAAACGAGCCACGTCAAACCAGAAAAACATGGAAGGTAATAATAAGTTGTTGTGTTAAGCTGCTAAGTTTTGAGATTGTTATTCAGTTCCAGCTGTGTCTATTCTGGATCTAATCAATAACTTTGGATTAAACTTAATACCCCTCACTAAATCTCACAGAATTTATTGAACACTGCTGTCCAAAGAGCTGAATTAGATGATCTTCAGAGCTCCTTCTAATTCTAAGATTCTCTAAGAAAAGATGATTTTCTATAGAAATAACATAATATCAGAAGAGACGGCCACTGGTCTTGAGGACTAGATTTGTCACTGCAGTATCAACTTGTTAAAAATGGAGTTAATTGTCAGTGAAACTGTTCTCTTGAGTTTTACCAAAATTTTCTCATAAAGATCCCAACACTCTGCCTAGAACCAAAAGGTTACAACCCATAGATATTCACGTTCAAGCAAGAATATGAAATCATGGTTTCTAGTACCATAGAGGCAAATCTGAGAATTGAGGAAAATTATTGTATGTGGCCAATATTCTCTTTCTTATTTATATTCTCTTTCTTATTTATATTCTCTTTCTGCTATCAAACTCAGTACCCTGAAGGCTAGGATATCAGTCTTTTACATCTTGGTAGCTTTTGAGTTACCTTCTTTATTCCAGGCATGTTTACTTCTTACTGTCTTTAGAGAGGCAGCACGTACAGGGTACTTTGTACTCAGAGTTGTGTAAAATTCCAGTTTTGCAACATCCCCGGTTGTATGATCTTAGGCAAATCTCTTCACTTCTTTTAGCATCAAGTTTTTCAACTAAAGTAGAAATGGAAAATTCTGACTCCCATGCATTTTATTAATTCTCATTTTTAGTTTGTTATTAATAAATATATTTATCAGGTCATCTTATTAAAAGGGAGCATTACTGTAAGACCATTATGTGAATGGGACTGAGAATTCAAATGGAAATAACACTATCTCTTTCATGTATCCCTCAAAGACTTCATCTCATGATATCATAGTTTATCACTGCTTTTTTTGCTAAATTTTCTCCTCTCTACTTGCTAATTATTCTCTGCACAGCGTTCTGGCCAAATTCCAAAGGAAGTTAGCATCACTGAATGAATTAATGACCATTGCCTTCTACTCTGGTTGCTGTGACTTTTTCTTACCTCTGTGTTCTCAGGACCTGACATGGTCCCTAGTTCAGAGTAGGTGTTCAATAAACATTTGTTGAATAAATTAATGTAAAGAGGAATGAGATGCTGGGAGTGGCAGAAATTATGGCCAAATTACCTGATATTTGTTACCCTTAATGAATTGAATAAGATAACTTATGAAAGAGTTCCAGTTCTAATTCTAGCACATAGTAAGAGCTGAAAAGATATTTATTTCCCTATTTACTCGAGTTATCTTTAAACGAATGCTGTTTTTTCTACTTAAGAAATCATAGCAATAAAGAAAAAAGGTGTTTGGGGAAAAAGAGACTTCCTGATGGTTCTGAAATATACCATATGGAAAGTCACCTACTTTCTTACAGAAATTTTTAAAGAGGAAAACTTCTGCTTATAGGGCAACACTATTTAGTTTGGTGGGTAAAGACGCTTCTGAAAATACAGAATTCTGTAATTCCATATCCCTTTTGGCACTTTCCTTGGCATTCACTGATACTCTTCAGAATAGTGAGTATTGTTCATATTCTCTAATATTGTTCCTAGGAAAAAGAAAAAAAATAGCAGCATGGCATCCCCAGATGTTTGGAATAAAATAATTGAAAAATAATTTAAAACTGCATACTCTTGGGGTTGTGAATTCTCTTGTAATCTCTTCAGTAGAGTCTTTGGAGGACTTCACAGTAAGGCCACTTACTTTGGTTTTAGGGACAGCGAATGCTGCAAGCGATGCTTCCTGCGCTCTTTTGTGCGGCCATAGTACACCCCTGACAGCGTCTTTGCCTTTAGAGAAGTTGTGTTCTCCCGTACCAGAGTTCCTTCTTAGGAAAACTGGATTCTATTTTGCTTCCGGAATTTTTGCCAAAAAAAGGATTTCTTGTCAAGCCAGTGCCATTTGCATTTGGATTTTCTCCTTTTGTTCACTACCCTCCTTTTTGCAGAGCTTTGGAACTGACCTAATGTCTCTTGCAAAAAGTGCCGACGATAATTGAATGATTCTATGTAAGTGTGCAGTTTTGCCTCTCTTAGCATCATTAGGGACACAGATACGGAGAATTCAGTAGGACTTGGTGGGAAGAGTATGCTCGTGTCTCTTTTTCAATGGTTGGTTTCTAATGCTGGACCTTTTTATTAACCAATATTTAGCCTAGCTGATAGAAGTTTATAGACAGAAATGAGATGGGTACATATGTCCTTGCTGTCTTAGCAGACCTATGGTGAAAGCACACTCATGATATGGCAATGAAAACACCCAATATTTCCCTCTTAGACTTTCTATTAGCCTAAGAGTACTGAATTTGGGGAGGAATTTGAGGCAATCATTTCACAAACTTATGTTAGCTAGGATTCTGTCATCTAGGAAGAGATTCTTTGAAGAAATGAGCCCTTAAGTATTTACTTTGCATCACAGAAAAACTCTAAATATTAATATTATGCTCAAGGTCACTTTGCAGCCCATAATCTCTTGAGCCAGCTTATTCTCATAAACAGCTATAAGGAAGTATAGATGAGACCAGGTACACAATGAATTTTAGATGAAGAATTGTAGGGTCCTCCAAATAAAACAAATATTATTCATGTAGAACAGGATTGCTGTTCAATAAAGATTACTGAAGCAGAAAATAAGCAAGCACTCAGCATTTTTTTCAAACTGGTTGATATGTATGTTATATAGTTTCATTATGCAAAGAAAGAGAAAAAGTTGATTTCCTCTTTTGCAGAGTATTGGCCTCTTTACATCTGGCCCAGAACCAGACCTGGAAAGTAGAAAGAACGACTTATAAAGATAAATATAATACTTTGTTTTTGCCTTATTGGGCTGAGCCAGCGAGATGGGATGAAGAACAATCTCCTCCATGAAAGTAGAGCTGGGGGGGTGGAAATTGGTGATGGTGGTAGTTCTGGACTAGTTTGTGGATTATGTTAGATATATGCACAGAAGGTAGCCTCAGTAAATGCTGCTTTTTAAAAACCACATTGTCATAAGTTGGGCTCTTGAGAATAGACCCTGAGATGGAGGTGTGTATGCTTGAGGTTTATTGGGGAGTACTCTCAGAAATAACACCTGTGCAAGCATAAAGGATGCAGAGGGAGAAATTGAACTGCAATACATTAGCAACAGGGGCCACAGCCAATCTCACGGGGTGCTCTGGAGTTGGAATGACCTTTTAGAAAGGTCCAGAATTGAGGCAAGAGGAAAAGTCTTTGTGCCCCGCCTCTGCCAGTCTTGGCTGTCTCCATCCACAGAGTGGAGATGTGGCCATGGTTGAGGCAACTTTCTCTTGTGGAGGAGGACATATATGTGAGTGATCACAGTCAAAATTCCTGACAGGTAATGAATGCCTTGATTCTGAAGAGGGAAATCTGGGTGACACACCACAGCATCCACTATACACACTATTAAATTTTATTTCCGTGGTCTACTAAGGGACAGGCCATAATTCTTACTGGTCTAGGATGTTTATGACTAGGTGTGAGTGTATGTTAACATCATTGTTTTGATTCTGTATGCTTATCCTCCTCATCTGAGAAGAGATAGCTATTTATAGGGGTCTCTAACAGAAATCCTCATCCTAAACATGTGAACACTTCACAGTCAGTGGAAGAGTGAATGAAATCAGGCCTGTAGTCTTCAAAGTTACTCAGAAAAGGAACTGAGGACGGAGATGCAGTCTGTTTCTACGTATAGGGACAAATATTGGACTCCTTTGTTTCCCCTCAGTTTTGCCCTGCCCTTAATAATACATGGTTGTTTATCCCTTATAAATTTGACAAGTCTACCTTCCACTAGGTTCTAAATGTGATGGATATAATTAGGATACATTACGGAATTACATGTATACATTGTCAACCCTTAAGTTACGCACTTGTTGTGTACATGAATTTTCTACCTGACTCAAAATACACATGTCAGAAATGTATATGTGAACCTGATATATAGTTATGTCTATAAAATCCATACTCTGTAATGTATGTAAAATGACATTTATCTAGAATGTTGTCAGTAAACATAACCATTTTCTCTTATTAACATATTCCATCTCTGTCTCTGGAACTCCACTGAAATGACAACACACTCTGAAAGTCAATGAGTAACGTACAGGTGAAAATAGTACATTCCTGGCAGATCAAATAAAGATAAAAATAAAACTAATGAGAAGGTGTTTGAAAGATAAACGGGTTTTGAGCCTACTGCATTTCCTCCTCAACAAAAGAGTTAGAGTATTCCAAGATGCTTTGAATTGAGTCATGGTTGTTTTTCTTTTTTTTTCTGGATAGACCCTGATTGGACTCTTTTTCTCTGTACACTGTGCAAAGTAAAGTAGGTTCTGCTTTCATACAAACAGCTAAATAATGAGATATTCATTCCTTACATATTTCCATTATTTATCAGTGGGTTACTTACAGAAGTAAGACCACAATAGCTAATACGCTACATTACTCAGGAAAACTGAAATATCTATCTATGTGTGAGTGAATATATTAATCTATTCAACTCTATGTCCTGAGGCTAAAGAGCAACATTGGCTTTCGTCTACACCAGAAAAGAAAAATTAGGAAACATACTAATTATAGTTCTATCTGCATGCCTTACCCATACCAATAAACAAATGTTTATTGAACATTTACGTGCCAGTGTGCTGGAAATTACAACAGTTAGAAGAAGAAATTTGGTCTCTATGATCACAAAGCCTACGAGCAATGGTAATGTCTTACTTAAAAGGATTATAACCTTCTTAGAGATCTTAACAGGCCAAGAGAAAATGGGAATATTTCATATTTCAATATGCACTTGTAGGGGAGGAAAAATAATTTACTCTCCACCCTTTTGAGTTCTTGGACCCTGTGTCATAAAAGACAGATTAACAAGAGAAAAGCGAGCAGACGTTTATTAACATGTATACCTTATGCATACATGGGAGATACCCAGGAAAAATGACTAAATTCCCTAAAATGTCCCAAGCCATCACCTTAAATATCATCTTCAGCTAAAGACAAAAAGAAAGATGTTGGGGTAGGGGGTACATAACTGTATGGGAGGTTACCAGGAAAAGCACAGTAAAGAAGAGCAAGGTTTGTTATGCAGAATTAAGTCAGATACCTTCTCCACTGATAAGTTTCTTATGACGGACAGTCATCCTTCTCTTCAGGGTAGAGATAGGGAAACACTCATACAAATAGAGATTTCCTTTATAAATATGAATTTCCCTTACAAAAGGGTAGCTTTCACTCTCTTCTCAGAGCTTCTGTGTCTGCTGTTTCTCAAAATAATCCTCACGCCAAAGAGGCATATTTTGGGGTCACATATTCTCCCACCCTTCACACTCATATCGTCTTATAGCTTTGTATGTGAGATAGGCCACCTCTCCCATGTTTCAACTGAACAAACTTAGGTAGGTCAATTAGCACTTCTCCGAGCCTCAGTTTACCCATCTATACAGAATGGGTAATAATATCTACTTAGGAGTGTCGTTCTGAGGAAAACATGTGATAATGTATTTGAAAATGTAGGATCATTTCTTCAAGTACGGATATGTCTATGTTCTGTGTATTTCCTTCCTTTATGCTGTTAAAAATGATCAAAGGAGACAATGTAGGTGATACAAACAAACTTGAACACTTCATAAAGTGGGCAATCTCTGTTCCCAGGGGTCCAGAGAACTGCAAAATGGGACAGAAGGCAGGAAGCTTTTACAGGCTAAAGAATAAGGAACAAGGAAGAGAAAACAAAACAAATAAGGAACAAGGAAATAAGTGTAGAGCGTGGAGTTGGCTCGGTGTTCAGGGATCAGCTGACTAGATATAGGGTACTGCTTTTCTGGTCAAGCGGATCGTTTACAAGGACACAAAAGTTATCTAAGTTTTGGTTTGCTGACATGGCACCCAGCAGGAGTGTCTCCATCTTGGGCCTAAAAATTTACTTCAATATTGCTTTGCCAGTGGTAGCTTGTGAGCCATTTTTCTTTTTAAGTTCATCCAAAGACAGTAACAAATATTCAAGGAAACATTTGCCCTAAGGGCTAAAAAGAAAGATTTGAAATGAATGTAAGGTTGCAAAGTAAGTTTTTCTCTCTCAAACACTAGATAACACTGAGACTGAGAAAAGGCGGAGGGAATGTGGATGGGTTCCAAGAATGGAGCTGAAGGATCTGAGTCCTCGATGGGGGGTGGGGGGGGTGAGAAAGATCTTTCATCAAGAAGATAAAGGAAAAAGTGGAAGGAATCATAGCGCCTGAGCTATCCTCCAAAGGGAAATCCCCTCCCTCTGTTTCCTGTGGACAACTATGCCATCCACCAGTCCTGGATACCTGTAAACCCCCTTGAATAGAGCATGGTGCACTGGAAATTTTCTTGAGAAATGGAGACATGAAAGGGAAAACCTTATCTCCTGATCAAGGTGGAATTTAGAATTTCTCTCTGAACTGAGGCAATGAGGGACACATTACAAATGTTATAACTAAATTACTAAATACGTATTAAAATATAATGACTATGTTAATACTGTTTTAGAATAGCATGCTTTGCTGCTTGCCCCTTCCCAACTCAGTCAACCCTCTGTGTGCTTGTTTACCCCAACGCCTCACAAGTCAAGTATGACCAGAAGCGTAGTTCACAAATATGCTGCTTGTTCCTCCCTGTTAAGGACATTTGCCACATTTGCTCTTCACCACAGTATCAGTGTTCGCACAGGGATGGGCCACAGCGTGGGTGAGCCATTTGGTGGCTTCCCCTCTCAGTGATCCTGGAGGCTGTGGAACATTCAACTTAGTAGCTGTTCCTGCCTGTCATGAAGACTGCCAACATGAACAGATGGGCCATTCTACAGCCCAGGTGGCCTGTCCTTCACAGATATAACTTAAAAGTTTCCCTCCTGGAAATGCTTGTGCCCTGCTTTCTGCAAAACTCGTTTTCAGGTGGGAGAATTTTTGCAATCCTGAAGACAGAACCTTCCAACTGTACTGGTAACTGGTCGCATTGATTTCTCTTTTCTCAGAAGCAGGACCCACCATCTGTTTCAGGACAAATATAAGGCAAAAAAGATAGTACACAAAAGAAAAAAAAAAAGTATATGTAAACACACACGCACGTAAACACACACACACAAACGCATAGTTTTAAGTACCCAGAGATTTTGGTCTCCCTCAAAGTGTGGTTATTCTCCAATCTCTTTGATTTAGCCCTTTTATCGAGTGCCTTTTGAAATTGGTATTCATTTGAAATACTTTATTCTTATAGGTCTAAGTTTAAATATCTTGGGTTTCTTCCTCAGAGAGAGAATGTACAAAGAGAGAGCAAAGCTGCAGAGCTCGGGGGGGAATATTTTTTAGGTGAAAATATTTCAGTACTGAGAATTAGACTTTGGACTCCTCAGCATGGCTTGGTCTGGATAAAGCACAAAGGTTTTGTTGACATCTATTTGCCAACTCACATAAGGACTTGGTAATGACATTCTTTCAAACCCATCCGGTTATTTAGCCAAGGCTGCTGAAAAGCTTCAGTCAAAATTCTGAAGGAGAGTTGTAAAGCTGAGCTGTGTCAGAGGACTCTGGCAGCTAGATCATTTTTTTGGTGGACTCTTTTTGGCAGAAATTACATGATAGGACTTGCTGGAAAGTGGATTGATTTAAGAAGTGGCTTCATAATTGCTTAAACTAGATGAACTTACTTCCTGCTTTTTGTTTCCAACTCTTATCATCACCCTAAAACTGGCTTGTAGATTTTTGGTTAGTCCTTTGAGAGGTGAAATTAAGAGGAGGGAGTGCTGGATTTACACACACAAATATTGTTATGAGACTCTGTAGTGGAGCTTCCTGCGAGTTTCATCTCAAAACAGAAGAGAGAACATAATGCTCCATTAAAGCAAATTATGAAGAATGAACTACAATGCTATTCTCTCGAAATTTCCAAATTGAAGAACTCACAGTGCTCGTGATGAAACTGTCTCTTCCCCACTCCGGATCTGTGATTTTGGGAAAGTCAACTCTTCCTCATATTCCTTATTTTCAAATTATGTGATGTATGAAGTTCCTGGTATGAGGAAACATTCTAACTCATGGAATAATTATAAGAAAAAGTTTGGTTTAGTCAGAAATCTGAAGATTTAAAGAATAGCCCTTGAAGATCATGAAGATTGGTATAAGTTTATTTGACACCAATAGGAATGAGGATGTCTCAGATTAACAGATTCAAATAGGCATTAAAATTTCCATTTTCACTTTAAAAATTCATCTTTTCTCCACAGTCAAAACTTTTCAGTCCTTCTTCAATACTTCTCCATGTTTTTAGATGATTTTTGTTTCTATTTCAGGAGTAAATATTGGATATCTATAGTATATTTTTCTTTAATTAGGCTGATAACTCTGTGAGGTCAGAAACCGAGGCACATTTATCTTTATATCCTCAGCAACTAGCACAGTTTCTGGTAGGTAGTAAGGACACAACCAATATTTATTGAATCCAACAATCCACATATATTTGTGGAACACAATTTGCTCATAAGGTACTGTGGGGATTAAAGGCAATGCAAGACAGAGACCATTCCCTAAAGTGACTTACAGAACAAAACATTTTAAGGCTTTATTTTAAAGTACCATGGGACATGAATCCTTTTCTGCTTTTAGCATTTTTATTATTTTCCTGACTCTGTTATTATTTAGATTCTCTCTTAATATTTGGTAATGGTATAAGTGCTGAATTTATAATTTTATTCCATAGGAATAATGTTGTTGTGGATTTTTCTTCATTTTTTAAATATATAGGAAACTAATCCTTATACAGAGATTAATTGACCTTGAGTAAGTTCATTGTTTCTTTTCTGATGCAGAAGTTGGAGGCTATATTAACATGCAGAATCCTTGGCCCATTAACAGTGTGTGGCATCACTTGTGCTACTCAGTTTCATTTCATTTCAAATGAAATTGGTGAATATCCTTCCATACTCTTGGGAACCAATTTCAGTGGGAGGAATTAAGTTGAGAAACACACACACCAGGCTTATTGAGGTAGGACACGAAGAGGACAAGAGTCTGGTCTTCCCACAGAGACGTTAATCATTTTCAAAGTGGATTCATATTTCCCTTTTCCTAAGCTTTTCTGAGTATTTCAATGGATAATTGGGTGAAAATTAATAATAATAATAAGTTAATGTTCATTGTCGATTATTCTCCGACAAGCACTGTGTTAAATGCTTTATAAGCCATAGGTTATTTAATCCTTATAATAATATCATGTGTGAGTCATATTGATACTATAATTACTATCCCATTTTAAAGATGAGGAAACTGAGGCATAAAAAGTTTAAGGAGGGGCTGGCCCAGTGGCGAGTGGTTGAGTTCGTGCACTCCGCTTCAGTGGCCGGGGGTCTGCAGGTTTGGGTCCTGGGTGTGACCTGCCCACCACTTATCAAGCCATGCTGTGGCAGACATCCCACATATAAAGTAGAAGAAGATGGGCACCGATGTTAGCCCAAGGCCAATCTTCCTCAGCAAAAAACAAAAGTTTAAGTAATGTGCCCTAATTCACAATTAGCATATGACAGAACTGGGATTTGATCCTCCTGAGTCTGACTCCAGAGCCTGATGTTTTTTTTGTGTGTGTGTGTGATGAAGATCAGCCCTGAGCTAACATCCAATGCCAATCCTCCTCTTTTTGCTGAAGAAGATTGGCCCTCAGCTAACATCTGTCCCCACCTTCCTCTACTTTATAGGGGAATCTGCCACAGCATTGCTTGACAAGTGGTGCGTCGGTATGTTTCTGGGATCCGAACCCGCGAACCCTGGGCCGCCGCAGCGGAGCGCGCACACTTAACTGCTATGCCACCAGGCCGGCCCCTGATCTTTTAAGCACTATATAAAACAGCAACAGATACAGTCACTTAATGTCAGCTCCAAAAAAATAGGCTATGTACAACGCTACAGATCTTTATCTCTGGAATTCAAATACCATCAGAAAAAAAGTTTAATGGTAAAATAGAACATAGCCAGGGGCTGTTTTAGACAGAAACAAACAAACAAAAAATATGTCTTCCAGAGACATCATTAAGGTTAGAAATACATGGGAAGAAACCAAAGCTGTAAGGTTACAACTGGCTAAGCTGCCGTAGGTTTCATTCAAAGGAATAAGCCAATTTGTCCATCGTGCTAGTTTTGTTGGCATAATGATTGACTACTAGATACGAGTATTTAAAAGAGACTAAGGAGGGCCGGCCCCATGGTTTAGCGGTTAAGTGCCCGCACTCTGCTACTGGCAGCCCGGGGTTCGGATCCCGGGCGCGCACCGATGCACCGCTTCTCCGGCCATGCTGAGGCCATGTCCCACATACAGCAACTAGAAGGATGTGCAACTATGACATACAACTATCTACTGGGGCTTTGGGGGGAAAAAAAGAAGAGGAGGATTGGCAATAGATGTTAGCTCAGAGCCAGTCTTCCTCAGCAAAAAGAGGAGGATTAGCATGGATGTTAGCTCAGGGCTGATCTCCCTCACAAAAATAAATAAATAAATAAAAGAGACTAAGGAGAATGATTTAGGTTTTTACTGGTATTGTTATTCTTCTCCAATCAGTGGAGGGCAATCTCTTTTCTTTTGAAAGATGATGGAAAGCTTCCCACTCAATTCCATGTCTTACTTCCAACTTACTTTTTATTTCTCTATTGGATGAAGAAATAAACATATAATTTTTGAGGTTTAATAAGCTTTGTACATTTTTCATTGCCAAGTGTTTCTAATAAAAGTAGAAAGAATATAATTTTTGCACATTTCAAGAGATAAACCTTTTTTCCAACTTTTCTACAAAGATACATACTTCTTTCCAGATTTTTTCACTTTCATCATTTCTTTACAGTCAGGAAAAAAATTTCATTTCGAAAGAAATTTCTATTTGATTACTATTTGCTGATCACCGAATATGTGCCAAATGCTATGCTAGGTGGATGAGGCACCAGTTTTGAGTGAAACACACCCAGTTCAACCCTAGATCCGACACTTCGTAGTTGAGAGCTCTTGGATGCATTGCTTAATCTCTCTAAACCTCCAATTACTCATTTCCGAAAGGTAGACCAAAAAACCTACGTTTAAGTTGTTGCCAGATAAAACAAGATATACATAAAGATCTGGGAACACAGGAGTTCAGTAAATGTCATTTTTCTCCTTTCTTCCATGCCTTGTGCTATTGCGGTATTTTACAGACAAAACACAAAATTTTCTAATATTAACATTTGTAAGATAAATGATGGTTATCTCATTCAGACAAGAAATATATGTTTTCAAGACAAATGAATGTTTTTACGGAACTACAATTGATGAATATTCATTTTCCATGCAATTTTGACAAAATTAGCCATTCACAGTATATACTTAAAATGTAAAAATATATATGTTACTATAACATTAGCAAAACTGACCTTAAAAAGCTGAGCTAGAGTAATTGTTTTGCTGACTATATGGAGATATCTTTCAGTCAGAAGTTGCATGAGGCAAGCACCAATTTTAGGTTGTATATCCATGACAATTTCTCTTCTTTTCCTCCCCACGGTTTAAAAGATTCTCCCTGTTTTCCCTTTTGCTGTGGCTTTCCCTTTTGCTTTTTTCTTTTGCAATGTTTTGTAGTCCATTCACTTCTTACAGGATTTCTTCATATTCTAGTTGACACCAGCTGTTCTGAGGAGTCCCAGGAGTTCACTTTGAGACCCTGTATGTAACCTGAGTTTGACAAGTCTAGTTTAACATTGTCCAGATCAATCTAAGAATTAAAAGGAGGCTGAGGGTGTTAAATCAGCAATAGTTTTCACCTAAGCAAGGAGGTGAAGATGGAATGAAAGTTAAAGTGCTGTATGTTTTTCAAGGAGATATAGTCAATCCCACACCAGAGCATTTGTGTCACATAGAATCCTAATTGACCAAGTTCTCTATCCTAGGGGAAGAGTATTGCAAGTTTCCGTTAGGCAGATGCATCTGGCATTTCTTAAAATGCTTAAATTCTAACCTCTTCAGTGTAAGTTTTAGGAAGCTGGTCCTTCTTACCATAGCCCTATGAGGATCAAAAACAACAATGATTAGGATCATTAATGTGGATGTGTCCTATGAATTTTAAGGTATTCTATAAATACAGATTGTAGTTCTCTTCTTACAGTAAAGTATGTTTGCATTCAGATAAATGTGGAGAATAGAAGAAAAATGGTTCCATGCCTGAAGAGCAAATGTATGGCCGAAACAATATCATAAGGCCTGTTGGGAGTATGATAAATAGAAGAGTGTACATCAATGTATACATGGAAGAAAGGAAGTTAACCAGCAACATTAGGACTGGAGTATAAGGTGTCTGAAAGCTAAGTAAAGAGACTAGATTCTATGCCATAGATGATGGGGCATCATGTGAAGCTTTCGAGCGAAAAATAAGAAGATAAAAACTTAGTAAAGAAACAGTGAGGAAGTTTAGAGGCAGGTGGATGAGAATCCAGGTAGTAGACAACAGTAATTGCCCAGGCATAAGTAAATTGTGGTCTGAGTTATGATTGTGGTAGTAGGGATGGAAAAAGATAGATGGAAGATTCCAAAGGAAAATCATTCCATGTTTTTAGTCAACTTTGTCCTAGGACTCTATGTGTCTTTTTCTCTGCTGTATCCCCAATGCCTAGCTCAATGCCCAACACACCTCTACCCAATGATTATGTGTTTAACAATAAACATAGATGGAAGTACATGAGCAATACAAAAGGAAGTCCTGAGATGCTCATCTTGAGAGATTCAGAAAATACTCATACAAGTGATAATCTGTACAGATAGTTAATATTTCTGAGAGACTACCTTTTGGGAAAGGAAA
Organism: Ceratotherium simum simum; assembly: GCF_057802395.1. Classification (NCBI taxonomy): domain Eukaryota; kingdom Metazoa; phylum Chordata; class Mammalia; order Perissodactyla; family Rhinocerotidae; genus Ceratotherium; species Ceratotherium simum. Next base: position 26,532,537 of record NC_141904.1, read on the forward strand.
GTTTAATTTTTCCCACCCCCAAAGTCCCAGTAGATAGTTGTATGTCATAGTTGCACATCCTTCTAGTTGCTGTATGTGGGACGCGGCCTCAACGTGGCCGGAGAAGCGGTGTGTCAGTGTGCGCCCGGGATCCGAACCCGGGCCGCCAGTAGTGGAGCACGCGTACTTAACCACTGAGCCACGGGGCCAGCCCAGGAAAGTTTAATTTTAAACGTTACATTTTACACATCAATAAGATAACAACACAGAACTGTCAAGGAAGTAGCTGAAGGTGCAAAATAGAAATTTGGGAGAGAAATCTGTGGTTTGAGATATGAAGGACCTTTACTGAGATGATAGATGTAGTCCACAAGGTCTTTTTCAAATACTTGGTAGCGATACACATGCATGCATGTACGCAGGCACTCACACATCCCTTAAAAAGGTCGGCAGAAGCTTTTAAGTAACAAATAAAACTAAATCTTCTTGCTCCTGCCTGAGGCCTACCTCAACCCTGTGAAAATACTTTCAAAAGAAAAGAAATATTGACTTGAAATTTCTTTGAGGGGATGGTCAAGGGGGATTACATTTGTCTATACATAATAGAACTTCCTCTAAAGCTTCTTTTCATCTGTCTTTTCCCAAGTCCCACACAACCCTGAAGTTGTTCCAGTTTCTTTCCTCTCTGTCTTAAAAATGTTCTTCTCATGCCAACTCTTCCAGTTCCAGGATCTCCCCCGACCACCACCCAACTCTATGGCCGTTATATATGTATCTCCAGTTCATCAGAATTACAAAGAGTTATCACAAAAATCTTAGTTCCCAAAACAAATGATCCTTTCTCTATAGAAATGGAAAAGTGAAAGGGTTGAAAATATTTACATTTTAATATGTTTTTTCCTGTCATGTTTAAAAATCCTACCATGGCACTTTTACTCTGCTCAATGCAGGGGCAAGACACGTGGAAAAAACAATAAGATCTGTTAACCTAAAAATGAAGAACCAAATGAGAGACAGAGAGGTGTTTATTTTGGGATCAAGGAATTACAGTTTGGGGAGCACAGATTCAGATGGAAACCCAAATAGTGTCCCGATTACAGGAGAGGGGCTCAGAGTTTTTATGAGAAAAAGGGAGGAAGATGAGATGAGTTGTATTAAAGAAGAGTTCATTGGTGCTAGATGAGGTAAGGCTAGGTTTGTCCTTCATAGATTGGCTTGAGATTTGGTCATCAGGCAAAAGGCTAGACTTGTGTTTCACTGGTTAGCGATTTGGCAATCAGCGAAGTGCAATTTCATCAGTTGTTACAAGCAGGGTATTCGTTTCCTTACTGACTTCTTGGAATATTGGCAGTTTGGTCCAATTTGGAAGATAAAGAAACCAAGATGTGCAAGGCGGTTCCTTGGAAATGGCTGCTCCAGATGTATTTTAATATGGCTCCACTCATGTCATTATTCACAGATCATTCAAAGTTCAAAGTTTTGTCAAAAAGAGTCTTTTATTTGAGGCCAAAGAGTCGTGTGTAATATGCTTGAGCAAAAGATAAATGATATGACTGTTTTATCTCCCAGAACTCCTTGATGATCTCACCTCTAGTTTCTGAAATTCTGGAATTGCCATTCATTGTAATGGCTGCAGGGAACACTAGACTTTATTTGCTGCCTCAAGTCAAGCCCATAGCTGACAGCTCCAACCCCTCATGATTGCTAATGATTACAAGAGCAATTCTACCACATAGTAGAATAATTATAGTATTCTAAAGTGTAGCTTAGTAGATAATTATATTTTATTGATTTATTACTATTTATTTAATAAAAAAAGTATTAGGGACTTCTTTGACAGGCTAACTTTTTATTGTTTGGAGTTAACAAGATCAGGTGCTAAGGATTGTTTGTCACCTCAGAGTCAGTGCCCCGGCCTTTGATTCAGGGGTGCTTGGGTTTTTGTTTTTTCAATTCTCTGATTTTCTTTGCCATTTTGAAGTTTCTTTTTACGAATAATACTTTTACATGAATACAATAAAATGCATAGCATTATGAATGAAACCAATCCTATTCAAATATAATTATATAAATAATTTTTAAGTTTGTCATGTACTAATATATACACTTATTTATTAGTACATTAAATAACAAGATTTAGCAGTGGATCTAATAACTAATATAATTTTGAAGTGGTCACAATGTAATATTTTGAGATGTCTATAATGATTTAAAGTGATATGAAATATTTGTGACTTTAATTGGTGACAAAGACACAGATACTATTTGACACCAATGTTGTTGTTGTTATTCTTTGGCCGACATTTATATTCGAAGGGCATGCTATATATCCAATACAGGTTAGCAAAAATTAAAATTCTTTTTCTGTCAAGTCAATGAACTCTATGCAAGGATTCTATGGACCCGGATAGGAGCTGTACAAGTTTTGCTTCTTGGCTACTTTCTAGAAGTTGGGGGCTAGAGCACTGATAACTACAGCATTGACAAGAATGGTGGGGTGCTTGTTGAGACCTTGACAGAAGATATAGGAAGCTGGGACCCATGTTTGCTTGTCATACAAATTATTCCTATGGTAAAAAATAATAGGTGGTAAGATCAGTACTTTACTTTTCATCAGATTCATAAAAAGGAAAACTTGACCTGTGTAGTCTGAAAGAGAGGTAATTAGAGTGTTTGAGTCAAGACTAGGACCATTTCTTTAGCATCTTTAAGTGGCGTATGTTTATTACATCTTACCCAGAACCAGAATCATTCAGTTTTGAAATAAATTCAGAGACACAGGAATTATTAAATGACTTTGGGAGCAGCATAGCAAAATGAGAAAAGCATATATTTGTGAACTGCTCATATATGGGTTTGAATCATGGCTTTCTGTATCCTTTGGAAAATTGCTTTACATCTGTGTGTCACAGTTTTTATTTCTGTACTGGAGACAATATCTGTTTCATAGGGTTGAGGGACACCTAAAATGAGACACTCATTGTAGAGCAGCTAGCATAATGGTTGGCATTAAAAGACACCAATGTATTATGATTGTCCAGGTTTACACAACTAATTAGCCAACTAACACTTATTAAATTCTTACTGTGTGTCAATTACTACGCCAAGTGTTAAACTACTTTATTGTTTCAATAATCTTGTGAAGTAAAAGCTATAATTATCTCTACATTACATATTAGGAATTTGAGATTTCTAGATATAAAGTAATTTGCTTAAATTTAAGTTGTACCATTGGAAGTACTAGAGTTAGGATTTGAACCCATGTCTTTTGATTCCAAACCCCTAACACTTAAACTATATCCTACCAGCTGAATTTGTGGCAGGTCCAGGGATAGAACTGGAGAGCCTTCCAACTCTTAGACCAGTGTTGTTTTCTAATGTTTCATGGATAGTTTAACTCTTCATAAGTTGTAACACTCTCCTTCAACAGTACTTATGTCAATATAAGAATATTCTACATCTGAACTTGCTATTTCATGCTTACGTTAATGGCATTCTTTTTTTTAATTTAGTTTTGAAGCTCACCCCACAAATGAATTCCATTTCCTAAAATGTAAGAACAGGCTGTTCTTTTGGCTATTGACATTCCATTTTGGATTCCACAAAGGACTTTAAACACAATCACTTCTATAAACCTTTAATGCAGAGCAAGTGACTGCCTAATGTTATTAAGCAGCTGAAGGGCAGGTAAATTGGCTGTGTTTTCTAAAAATGACTTTCATTTCCATCTAGAACATGATTGCACATTGTAATATAGCACAGCGAAGAGTTGAACACTGGAAAGATAAGCTTTAAAACAGAATATAAATTCCTAAACCACAAAAGCCATAGCTTTTAAAAAATGAAAATAAAAAATACATGTCAGGAGGACCTTTCAACCACTGAAAGGAACTTTGCATGTCCTTCAGATGCTTTCAGTTTTTTAAAGCTGGTTTAATCGAAGCATTATTTTTATTTAACAATTTCCATTGAGTAGATTTTTGAGCTTAAAAAATGTGACTACTTTGAGAAATGAAAAACTGTGACAAAGAAAACTTGGCTAGAGCAAGAGGTCATAAATGTTGTTCAGCAGTATGTTTCATATTTTGCACAACCTATAATTGATGAATGATAAAATCAAAAAAGGTTCTTACAAAGGTAGAAAGTCACTATTTTAAAAAATAGCTAAAACCTACTGCTGTTTAAAAAAATAAAATTCTGGTTCTTTATACTCTATCAGAAAACTACTGTAATTCTACCACTTTAAACAGAAAGCCTATCCATTAATCACAAAGCCAAATGTTTCAAAGGAATGTAGGAAAAATACAACTTTTAACAAAGACATTCTTTTTATTATGTTTATTTCCTCTTACTGTTCTCATTCATTGAACCAAATTGGCAACGCAATTTAGCAGCTTTCCAAATTTACTTTAAAAGCTAAAGTGGAAATATCAGTGAATCAAATAGTTATACTACTTGTGGCTGACCAAAAATAAAATTTTATTTTACTGATCATTTTATCAGTAATATGAGTATAATCAATACATTTATTAATGACCATCCTGAGCAGGAGTCATTGGACCTGGAAAAAGTTATTGTTCATTTCTGTTTTTTTAAAATAGGAGTATGTGTTCTGCTTCTTGATAGAGTCCTAGGGAAACCTGGATTATCTCCAGTCTCCTCAAAACTCGGGAAAATCTGTGTGATGTCCCTTGCCCATCCCACCTTGATCTGTCTGTGGCTTTAATGATTGTCTAAGACAGTTTTGAGACAACTATATCTCAGGCATGGCAGAGCTAGGATGTTTTTTTTTCCCTGCAGAGAAAATAATTTATTTATTTACTCATTTATTCAAAAAATTATTATGGAACAACTTCTGTGTGTGAAGCACTGAGAATTTGCCTTCGTGGAACTTACGATCTTGTGGGGTGGGGGAAACAAACAGACATTAATCAAAGAGTAAAGCAAAAATGTAAAATGAAAATTTCAACAAGTGCTATAAAGGAAAGATGCATGGTGCTATGAGAGTATGGAGGGTTGATTTGGAGGACGGTCTCAATTATCTACCTCTTCCTGTATCCACAAGCTTTGCAATATGTCTTTACAGTTCCTCCCATTAAAGGGTCAAATCCATTTCCCTACTCTTTGAACCCATGCTAGCCTTGTGACTTTATTTGGCCAACAGAAAGTGTTGGAAGTGACGTTGTGACAGTTGTGAACCTAAGCCTCATGAGGCTTTGTGAGATTCCCTTCTTTCTTGTTCCTCTGCCTTCATCATGAGAGCATACTTTAGTCAGTCAGCTGGATGAGCTACATGGAGCAAAGTAGAGTGAACCCAGTTGTCCCCGCCAAGACCCTGGACACTAAGAGAGCCCAGAGATCAGCAAAACTGCCTACTTAACTCATAGTTGACCACAGACACATGAATGTGCCCAGCCAAGCTTATCTCTGATTGGCAGAATTGCCCTGTTGACCCAGAGGCACGTACATGCTCATGCTTGTATGCCACTGCAGTTTCGTGGTTGGTTGTTATGCAGCATTGCTGTGCAAATAGATAACTGAGACTTTGCTATATTTGGTGAGTTCAGGCCAGGCTTTCCTGGGAAAGTTATTCTTTATTCTAATTTGAAGAATATGAAAAAGAAATGAAGATTAACAAAGCAAATAAAAGGAGAAAAGAATACTGAAGGTAGGTAAAACAGGGGCAAAAGCCCATTGGCAACCATCGTAAGGGCTCTAGGGTGGCTAGAGCACAGATGTGGAATAAGAGTGTGACAGAAAAGTTGGAGGTGAAGGTTACACCTGTAGGGCCTTGTAGACCATTTTAAGTCCTTTTGTCTTTAATCTGAGAATAATGAAAATAATTTGAAGGGTTTTAAACAGAGAGAGAACAAGATCAAGATGTGTTCGCTACAACGTGCAGTACATTGGTAAAAGTATGACTTCCTGGCAGGAATTAAGAGAACAGTGGTTATTTTTAGTGTAGGACGAGGTATCAAGTCATCGGCCCCAATCTGGATCATCATCATAACTTTCTGATGGGTCTTCATATCTTCTCTCTAAATTGCCTTTACTCTACCTTGAAAAGCAGCATGGTATAGTTAAAAAAGCATGAGTGTGGAGTCAGACATGCCTGGGTCCTACTGCTGCCTCCTCCAAATATGAGCTTCACTTCTTTAAGCTGGTGTATCAAAAACCCCTTATTTATTCCATTCCCCTTTCCCAACATACCTCCACATGGATCCTCCAATCTGCTCATTTATTTATTCATCATGACTCTTCTTTCTCCCACTTATGTTCATTTTGCTTTCCAGATAACATACTTTGTTCTTTTCTAAACTATAAGGTACTACAAAGGCATTAGTTATGATTACCCTTGCTGAAGCCATGCCTCCTCTGTAAAGCCATTCCTGATTATTCCAAACCACTTTTCTCTAGTATTCTATTGTTTGTCCTTGCCACATAATGTGTTATGTCAACTTAATGTGATATGTCAGTGAAGATGCTTGTGGCTACAAATAACAGGTAACCTTCTTAAAGTGACTTAAACAATACAGTGTTTTGTTATATCACTTAAGTAGAATATGGAAGTCACTAGATTCAGATTGGATCAATGCCATCAAGGCTCTAGGTCAATATGTCTGTCATCTTGGCCTTTTCCTCTGGGTTGCAAAATGTGTGCAATGCTCTCTTATGATCTATTGGCCAAAATTGGGTCATATGCAAAACCCCAGATCAATATCTGGCAAAAGGGAATGGAATTTACCAGACTGGCTTAATCTCACCATTACTCAGCCTCTCAGCTGGACGCATCAGGGAACTGTCAGAGGCAAATGGCTGTTGGGTAGGCAGCCAGTAGTGACTGCCACTCATAGCTTAATCATTCGTGTTCTAATCCTCATCTACCTGTGTGCTCCACTAGATTTTTAACCTCTAGACATGGCAATTTCCTAGATCTCTCATCATACACTGGTTTATTTCTCTGTATCATAGGGCACGCTGTTTTCTCTATTTGGAATGCCAACCCTTTGCCCATTTCTACCTCCTAGAGAAAGGTTCAACTTTTAAAGCTCCATATAATCATCACTTCTTTTGTAAAGCTTTCACTGAACCCCACACCCAGGTACATATTTAATCACTCTCTTCTTCATACTACTTCTGTTTCTTTTATATATCTGCAGCATCATACATATTATGCTGCATTATGATTTCCTTACATGTCAATCCATCCCTCCCCTCCCCTCCATCATGACTCATTGTCCTTACTTGGCACATAATATGGTTTAAATCAAAATATGCTGAATAGTACTAAATCTAAACTACCCCATAATTTAGTCTTATAATGTACCAAGGGTACTCCATGTAAGTCTCCTTTCTACTTGATGTCAAAGAACAAATGTTACACTTACCTGCAAGTCAAAGCCCTTGGCATGGTGCTAGCAATGCAGAACTTATCAATACATACTTTTCCATTGACAGATGTTTAAATAGCAAATAGAGAAAGAAAGACAACTGCATAGGAAACAAAATGCCTGGTGTTCTTCCACATCATAAAGGAGGGAGGCAACTGGGTATGTTACTGTGAAAAAAAATCTTGATTAATCTTGATGTCTTGCAATAGACACTTCTGTTTGGGAAATATGGGGCCCTCTGAGCATAACTGCATGGTTGAGAAACAACTTGATTGATCCACAAAAGTAATATGAATTTGGGGATTTGAATTAGCATCTGAGATGTTGAGGAGAAAGACCTTCAAGGCATGAAAGAGTCCTTACAGAAAGGCAGTAAGACGGGGCCAACGCGGGGGCAAAACCAAGAGTGTTCCCTTTGGGAGCAATGACCAATGATATTATAGGGCATGATATTTAACGTAAGTTGTTTTCTGTAACATATAAGGCTAAAATCATTCACCCTTAACCTAAAGTTTCAGTAGAAATCTGCCTCACACAACAGTAAGTATCAGCAGTACCAGGGGGAAATCAAAAAGATCATGATATAGGGTATTTAATGTGTGGTAAAGTTGGAAGGAAAGAATCCAGAAATGACAGGAGCCATGATATAGTTCATAGATGGCCCTCCTCACAGAGCAGTAGTAAGTATTTTTAATATAACTCCTAAATTCATCTAATAGCCTAACTAATAAAACATATAGAAATTGCTACACCCCTCCTCTTTTGTTGTGAGTTGTGATATAGGGAGGTCGGTGGACAAGGGATAGGAGGAGAATTATGAAGAGCGAAGCAACTAATGGCACTTACCACTTCTTTAATTCAACAAATATTTACTGTGTGCTAACTGTGTACCAGGCACTATGCTAGGTGCTGAGGTTATACGTATGAATAAGACATAGTCCTTGTTTTCTTCTCATTTTCTTTCATTGAGACATTACTATTCTTTCATCTTTCTGCTTGTTTCTCCCTATAGAACATCTTTCCTCTTTAAAGTGGTTCCTACCATTTGTCTTCCATTTGTTCAGTTGGACTAACCAAAGGGGCACTATGATACTTAAGTTTTATTTTATCTTTCATGGCTTTTTAGTGAGCTTAGAAAATAGAATAAATAAATAGATTGGGACTCAGGAGAAAACTGGCTTCATTTTGCCCAAGGAAAATGGTGATGCATGTCTGCTAAAAACAGTGCTTCTCAAGCTGTTTGTATTGAAGAACTAGTTCATTCGATTGATAGATCTGCCTTGTCTGTCTATCTATCTATCTATCTATCTATCTATCTATCTATCTATCTATCTATCTATCATCTGTCTATCTTTGCAATCTGACACTTATTTTTATAAAACAATAAAATAAAAGTGATTTACTAGATAAATAAAATAAAGAATTAGGTCATAAAACTACAAACCTACTTTTTTTTTAATTCTTTTATTCAACAGACGTTAGCAAATTGCTATGAAAGTTTCTAAATGCTTACTCCCAAATTCTACACTTATCATGTTGCAGACCACTAGCAGAGAGTTCACATATCAGCCCTGCTCTGAAGACCAGTTTGAGTGGCACTGTGCTATGATATCCCGGCATGTCTGTGCCTTCGGGGCAGGGAAAGACCGTGGCAGTGCGTTCTCCTCTCTGAAGCCCCTTCACCAGACAGTCTAATACACATTTTAAAAAGAGCTAATTGTCCCATTCACAATGAGACTCAGAGTCTACACGTATCTTTAGTTTTGCTTTCCAAATAGGAAAACTTGATGCCAAAGATTGTAAAGTGCCCACTAACCCAGACACTGCTTGTTTTCCTATACATTCTTAGCCACAGAAAGACTTCAAAGTCTGGGAAGTTGCTAACGTGGCCAACCAATTGTGGGTTATACACGTCACATTTCTCTGGCTTCCATATGCAAGTCCTTCTGTGAAGATCGTGATTCCCTGTGCTCTAAATTGTTGATGACAGAAGGTGAATTCTTTAATAAATGACACTTGGATATTTTATAAATTTGGTATTTCATAATAAGTTCTTGTATGTTTGTGTAAACCTGTAAAATATTAAGAATTTTCAGGAAAAAACAAAAAGTATCTTTAGCATAAAAAGGGAAATGAAGTGTTGTTAATGGTGATGGTGATGGTGGTGGTGGTTTAGAGTAATCTTGAGGATAAGTAATGAGAATTGAATCTGAAAATCTAAATTCTATTTGACGTCCCCTTGGCTGTATAATGCAAGCCACATATGAAATTTTAAATTTTCTAATAGCCCCATCACAAAAGTAAAACGAGGGGGCCGGCCCAGTGGTGCAAGCGGTTAAGTGCGCGTGCTCTGCTGCGGCGGCCCGGGGTTCGTGGTTCGGATCCCGGGTGCACACGGGTTCACCACTTGCCAAGCCATGCTGTGGCGGCGTCCCATATAAAGTAGAGGAAGATGGGCACGGATGTTAGCCCAGGGCCAGTCTTCCTCAGCAAAAAAAAGAGAACGATTGACAGATGTTAGCTCTGGGCCGATCTTCCTCACAAAAACCAAAAAGTAAAAAGAAACAAGTGAAATTAATTTTAATAATATATTTTATTTAAGCCAATGTATCAAAAATATTATAATTTCAATATAAAAATAGTTCAGAGATTTTATTTGTACTAAATATTCAAAATCTGGTGTGTGTTTTATACTCAACGGCATAATTTTAAGTGTTTAATAGCCATAGGTGGCTGGGAGCTGTCATACTAGTCAGGTCCTAGGATGAGCACCAGGGCAGATTCAGCGCCTGTGATGGGGCAAAGGAACAAGGCAGAGATGGAGGTTTAACAATCCAAAGGTAGACTTCAGGGTGAATAACAGAGAATTTCAGAGGAACGTCATGTTTTCTCTGTGAGTGTATACGAGTCCCCTCCCACTCCAACACACACATTTTAATAAATCGTTAGTAAAATATCCATGGTTTGATAAATTCCTACTGAATTAAAATGTCTTTTTGGAGAGGCAGAGAAATACTAAATCCTATCTTTTTGGCTACAGACACATTTGCAAGATGTAAACGTATAAAACCTAGTGTATTTATTGCTCATAAACTTTGATTTTATTTTGATTTTTGTCTTTACAGATTCTTACAGTTAATTTTATAAAACTGTCATTTATTTAGGCAAATTCTTCATGTTGAATATGTAGCATATTTGTGATTTTTTATTATTATAATAACATTAAACAAACACCCATATGAATAAGTCTGTATGCTCGTCGCTGGGTATTTCCTTAGGCTAAATTCTGGGATGTGGACTTACGGAATCAAAGGTCATGCAAACATGTAAGTCTCTTGTCATCGCCTTCAAATTAATTCTCACAGGATATGCAGTATATGGTAGGGCTCAGTTTACAGCACTGTATTCTTTAAAGAATTACATTTTTTGATGGAGAAAATGGCATAGTGTCATTGTTGTTATTGTTTTAGGTTTCAAGTTCTGAATATTTATGAGGGTGAACATTTCTCCTTGGTCTTGTTGGTCATATTTGGTCCAAATTTTTTCTGAATTGCTTGTTTATATCTTGTGCCTACAGGCCATGTCATTATTTTTTCATCAGACTCCTGCAAGTCGCTGTTCAGGCTGGCTGAGTGGGTGTGCCGAGAGGTAAAAGGATGAGGAAGCCCTGCTGCTGGGCCTCAGAAATCTCACTATTGGACTGTAGTCATAATAAAATATACTGCGGTTACAATCAGTTAAATCTTGGTAAGCAACTAAGGTAACCTTGGAATAAATCCATATACCCCTGAATTCTGTCTGCTATAATAGCACTACTAAAAAGCGGACAAATACTTTGAGTTTTATAATTTAAGCTTTGCCATCCCCTCAGAAGAGGTTGCTTTCCTGAAAATATATTTGCCTGCAAAGAGCCTTGGGGCCTGTGTGCTCCTTTTGCATTTAACCAGCTATTAACAAATCCCTCGGAAGCTGTGACTTGCATGGGTTCAATCTGCTTTGGCTAGTAAATCAGTTAAGACTGGAAGTTGCCTATGACTTTTTAAAGACACATTAGATATCCTAAAAATAATTCTTTCTTAGTAGAGGAGGGAAAAATAATTTAAGAGCGGTTCAAACATAGCAGAGTCTGTCCATCACGACACTTGGATTGTTCTTCCCTGCCAGAACACACATTCATTTATATAGTAAACATCTGCATGCTTGGCCTGTTCCATGTACTGTACTAAGAAAGAAAGCTAGCCACAAATAAACATTCTTTGCCCTTGTAGAATTCAACTTTGGTTAAATAAAAATACATATAAATAAATATAATACTGGGTGATAAGTGCTACATTATAGGCATGTTCACCGAGCTATGAGAGCATAAAGGAAAAGAATAACCACACAGATTGGGAAAGGATTTTATAAGGAAGTTGATTTTTGAGCTGAGTTTCGGGACATGAGTAGAAGTTCACTTGAGCAAAGAAGAAAGGGGAAAAGAAAGAGACAGATCTGGCAGAAAAGAAACAAGGACTGCCCCCTAGTTAAGGACACAGTGGAGCATTTTAAATAGGAGAGTGATGGTGATCAGAACATATCAGATTCCTATGTCTCTCCTGGGTTGCTATCACTACCCTGGCTTCAAAGAGACTCGTGAAACACTTGTATGTCAGCTTAAACAGAAAGCACATTGTCCAATTTAAATACTAATGCAAATTAAGAAGAAGAGATAAAAGAATGTCCCTAAGCTCCCAAAGACATTGAGGGCTGCTGCTATATCATAGCACATTTTCCTCCCCCGAGGACTGTAAATGAGAAGGGTGAATTTCTATAATTGGCATGCTGGACTTCTCTCTGGACTCAAATGCTTTCTATTATATTGGAAATTTTCAAACCAAAATAGGACAGCAACCAGACCAGAAAAAATGCAATTGACAAAGAACAAACTGCCATGTTTACAGTACATCCCTTTTTTTCTGTACACACATTTTCAAATCTGGGTATTTTGAACTGTAATCTAATAGGATTTGGCTAATAATCCCCATGAAAATGATGCTGCGATGTTCTTCAGCTTTTGATAGACTCCTGAAGACACAGGCAGTATAAACTCGAACAAGGCAAGAGAGTGGTTTTCTACACCAGGAGAAATAAAGCATAATGTAGCACTTTGACAACCTTGAAGGTGACTTTTCCAAGCCATTGATTAGCAGGTCCATGGCCTGAAATTCAAGTCAGGGAGATTCATTACAGTTCTTTCAGTCACTAGAGTATTAAAAACCAAAATGCATCATTAACTCAGAAGTGGGCTATGCCATTTGGCAATAAGGGATCAACTTGACTTTGGTGACAAAGCCATCTGTGCAGATTCTTTGGACTTCAACACAAAAGGAACTAGCTGCTTTTTGCCTTAGCAATAAAAGCAATCATTTTCCTACTGTTATTCACTTTTGTCTATTTAGTTAAAAAGTGTAGATTGCTGAAAAGACCCTTGGCGTAGATGAGCTCTAATGAAGAAAAGCAGAGTTGGACATCGTCCATGAAAGAGTTTCTGTAGATTTCCATGGTGATAGTCTACCAGGAAAAAGTTGAAAGGAATTTAGGGAGTTGAGGAAGTAGGGGAGTGGAGATGCAAAGAGCTATTGTTATTTTCTTCTTCCTCTATTGTCTGAAAAAAACAAAGGTATTAGTTAAATGACCTTTTCTCTCTAGTTTTGTCCAGCATTGAACATGAAAAAATATTAAACAGCATTAGTTATCATAAAGATGGTTTTCAAAAAGGACATAATGCTGATCAACAGCAATTCCTCTTTCAAAAGTAAACACAAGCCTTTCATCAATGTGATCCTGCGCTTCCAAAGGAACCTTCTATGTGATGTAGCAGGAAGATCAGCTGAGCACTCAGTTATTTTGAGTTGGATTCCTGCATCCACTACTCACTACGTAAGCCATATTAAATCAGGGAAGTCTAGCCCCTGCTCCAACTTCCCTGGGCCTCAGTTTCTTCAACTGCAAAAAGGAGACATAATAGCACTACTTTTTCTGTCTAGCCCGTAGATAGTTTCAAGGACCAAATTAGATAATGAAAACATGAGTGTGCTATAACCTCTTATATAGATTCAGCATCATCATATCCATCCTGTGTAGGCCTGATAGGCGTTTTCAAGTCCATTACCTTATTTAATCTTTATAACAACACTGTGAGGTCAGTAGTAGAGCTCAGAGAAGTTGTAACTTAATAAAGAGGAGTTATACTCCATTTTAGATACTAATGATATAGAGGTGATTTTAACACAACCCTTGACTTCAAGAAACAAACAATCTAGTGTGGGGATATAGATGTAAATAAATTACAGTATGATGGAATAAAGAATGCAGTGGGATGAAAAGAATAGATATGAGACCGAGTTTGCACATAGAAGGAATGTTAACTCTCCTTGCTGCCTGGAGTAGAGGGTGATGGAAGAGAAGAAAGGAGTGTGTGCGCACATGTGAGTGTGTGTGTACGTGTAGGAAACAGTAGTATATAAGAAAATGCTTCCCACTGGAGAACTTTAAAATATATCTTGGTATCTTCTAATATACTATGTTCACCTGGCAGATTGGTGGAGAGCATTTCAGGCTGAAAAAAATGAAGATGCCTAGTAGGAAGATAAATGAGTATTATACAAATGCTAATTTGTATTAACTTGTATTAACATAAGTGCTTAATAATAAAAGAATGAAGTAAATTATGTAGACAAGCAGGGAAATTTAGACTCTATCTTCTCTTTACTACCAGTGATTAGATACTGCTTGAAGACAGAAGAACGACAATGTTAAAACATATGCAGTCTTTTCCTGTCCTTCCTCCTGTTTGCATAGCATCTGTTTCTGCATTATTTAGCATTATTTAGATACCAAGCCTCTCCCCATATCTTTTTTTGCTATGGCCTGTATGGCCTCTGATAAGAATTCAGCCACTTTCTTCCCTCCTCCAATTGCATGCAAAGAATCAGGCAAGTCGAACTCTTCAAAACCAAGATAACCAACTTGGCGCCATAAAGTCTGAGATGGTCAAAACATCTTGGAGTGGGATAGGGCTGTGTCCAATGGTCTTCAAATTTGAAACCATGAAAGATGATTTTTATAATGTTGGTAGGTTGGATCATTGCTCCCAGTTATTCACTCCTGTGGCGTGTATCTTTGCACTGCCTCCCACTCTGGGCTGGGTATACTTCCCCAGCCCATCAATGCTGACCTTAGCCATGTGACTAGGTTTGGTCAAGACACCACTTCAGCAGAGGGTTTACAAATGCTTGTGTGGTTAATTTGCTTTCTGTGCTGCTTGATCCATGAGAAGAACATGCCTCAGAGAGTGGTTGCCCCTTCAGCCTGAGCCCCAGAGTGAGGCATGGTGGAACAGAGCCAAACCTGATCTGCAGCCTGGAGCCAAATCCAGGTGAACCTGTGGAAATCAGCCAAACCCCTGTCAACCTGCAGATGTGGATTTCAACAAAATCAATATTTGTTTATATGTCATTGAGATTTGATGTTGATTTTTACGCAGCAAAAATCAATTAATAGCCACTTTGGAAAAGAGCTTAGTAGTTGCTTGTAAAGTTAAACAGACACCATTTCATTCAACAATCCCACTCCTAGATATTTATATAAGAGAAAAAAAGACTATATTCACACAAATATGTTCATAGTAGCCAGAAACTAGAGACAATTCAAATGTCCGTCAACAGGTGAATGGATAAACAAATTGTGGTATATCTATACAATGGAATACAGCGATAAAAAGGAAAGAACTACTGATACACAGAACAACCTGGATGAATCTCAAAAGCATTATGCTAAACGATAGAAGCCAGAATTGAAAGACTATATAGTATGATTCTATTTAAAAGCAATTTTAAAAAAAGCAAAACTATACTGACAGAAAGCCAATTAGTAATTGTCAGGGTCCCGGGAAGGGATTAACTGCAAATAGATACAAAATAACTTGTGTGAATGATGGAAATATTACATATCATTATTGTGGTGGTGCTTACATGATTATATACATTTGCCAAAACTCATCAAATTGTACATTTGTAAGTGATGAAATTTTTGTAAAGCTGATTTTAAAAATATTAAATAAGGCCAAGAATAAATGTGCAAATTTCACAAACTGTGAAAATTATTACACAACAAATTTAACAAATTATTGAAATCAATTAATACAGAAATTCCTTTTGAAGGAAATCATACGGTATTTGACCTTCTCTCTCTGACTTATTCCCTTCATTAAGTAGTAGATAATAACAACAATAAACAAACACATAGGGACCGAGATTGGATTGGTGGTTACCAGAGGGGAAGGGGGGAGGGAGGAGGGTGAAAGGGATAATGCGGTACATGTGTGTGGTGATGGGTTGTAATTAGTATTTTGGTGGTGAACATGATGTAATCTATGCAGAAATAGAAGTACAATGATGTACACCTGAAATTTTTACAATGTTATAAACCAATGTTACTGCAATAAACAAAAAATTTAAAAAAAAAAAGAAGTTCCTTTTGGTTCCTAGCACACTTAGTGACTCAGTAATTTTTCTTCATGCTACTCCTAGATCTAATGAAATATGTAATGGTTCCATTTACTAAGTAGGTCAAGACAACTTTAATAAGTATTTGTATTCTAACAACTTAGTAGCAGTATGTAACAATAATCATAAATACTTTTATTTCATTCTTATAGCTATAGTGACCACTAATAACCACTAATTATATATTATAATTATAACCACTAATAACTACTAATAATCACAATTACCAATGCGCCTGTTGAGTGCCCTGCAATTTCTTGACTTTTGGAATCAGATTGGTCCTATCGCTCTCATTTTCTTTTCTATATTGAGTTTCATGCAGTGCTGGATTTTTGTCACAGCAACTGCTGAAAACTCAGCTTCACAAAGATATGGCATCATCAAAAGGAATGTAGCATGATCTAATGTTGAAACCATGAACTACCTCAAGCTAATAATTCACAGGTCTGACATATATGTTTTCACATGTGTTTTGGGAAAACATATTGTGTTTTCCTAAAAAGTTTAAAATATCCCTTAGTGTCATTATGACTTTGGTGTACTGCCATGAGAAGCTTAGTTTACAAACCATGACACTAATATAAGAAACTGCTCTACCACACTCGACATTTCAGGAGAGTGGGTCATTGAGACCCCTATAAGCGTGGGTTAAAAATACTCTTTTGAAATGAGCTTGAGGCATCACATTGATTTCCCCCATGATGTCTCTTAATTTTAAAAGGGTAGTACTCCTGGTCCAGTACCTCAAAAAAGAGTGCTGGAGTCCAGAACCTTAGAAGCAAGTTTAAGGATTCTTCTCAAGGAAGGTACCAAGAGTGGAGACACAGGGAAGAGAGTGACCTTCACAGCCCAGGGACATTGTATGAGCTTGATTTATTTTGCGCAGGTGCAGTTCCAAATGATTGGGATTTGAGAAACTGGTCATAATATGGTATGAATATAATGTCAAATCCAGACGCAGTGTTAGCGAGACCAAGATTCCAGCTTCAAATAGAACATAAATTCAATCCTTTTATTAGGGGTTTATCAGAATTTCAATGAAAGAATAAAAGGCATTTAAGTAAGAATGGACTTGCTTATCTTATTGCTAATGTTTATGACAAGAAACAAAAGGCAGGGAGAGAGAGTGCCTATGTTCAGATATCATATGAGGACTGTGCCACAGGGGCAATGAAATCAAGGCCGTATGAGCGAGCAGAAATGGATTAACTCAGTTCGTTTGGTGATGTAAAATTCCAGAGATCTCATACCAGTTCTCCTTCAGGATCTTCTACGGGCTGCTTAACGTTTTTGGACATCAGTTCCCCATCCATAAGTAAAATGATGGTTTTGATTATAAGTATCTCTATGGCCTTTTCCAACTCTAATTTCCCATAATTTTCTAAAGTGCAATATATGAGACCTATTATAACGTCCACAAATATTCATGAGGACAATTCCTAAATCCCAAATTTATGTGAGAAAAAAATGATTCTTTTATAGAAATGTATGCTATGTTTTCATATTGGACTATTCAACACTTCTAAAAATGCAAATACAAAAACTC
Source organism: Ceratotherium simum simum (assembly GCF_057802395.1). NCBI lineage: Eukaryota > Metazoa > Chordata > Mammalia > Perissodactyla > Rhinocerotidae > Ceratotherium > Ceratotherium simum. Next base: position 26,549,999 of record NC_141904.1, read on the forward strand.
TTTTCAGATAGACAAAGTGGGGGCTTACAGTTTTCTTGGAGTAAACGTATAGCCAACCTAGTGATGAAGTTTTGGTTTGGGAACTAGAGGATTTAATTGTTCATTTAAGCATTCTGCGAAGATGGAAGCATTGTGAAAAGTAGATGTGTAGAAGCTACTCTTTTTTATTCTCCTCTGAGGGAAAGAAATCTTTATTTCATGAAACACATCGAAGACAGAAAGATAACAAATTCCCAGATTCAGCTATTTTTGTAGACAGTGGAAATCTCTCTGTAATAAAAGTAAATGAAATACTCTGCCAGCATCGACTAAAAGGAGGCAAAAGATAGTTTGCTGGCTTTGGGACCAAGGTGCTTATTTCTCCCTCAGTCTTTCACCACGCTTATCTATTGTAACCCTTGCTTGTCTCTTCTAGTCTACGATTACTAAGTTTGAGGAATAAAATACAAGCAAAACTGATGACTTTATAATATGGGGAGTGGTCCTTTCTGAGAGCTGCAGACTATTTAACTTCCTGAAATTTTTGAATTTGCCTATCCCAAAGCAGTGTCTGTGTGTGAGTGTGTGTGTGAATGTGTGTGTGTTTGCAATTGTCCTAGTATTAAACTTTTTTTTTCATTAAAATGTTGGCAGAATTCTGCACGAATTCTTCCATTCATTATTTTACTTTATTTTTGGATTTACTTAAATATTTATTGAGCTCCTATTGTGCTATATGGGCATTGAAGATACCCAGATATTAAAAACACAGTCCGGTTGGAGAGAGTGGCATGTAACATGTTACAACAAAATTGAGATGACTTTTCAGGACTAGAGTAATACAGGTGAAGGACACGTATGGATGAATACTGATATTCATGTGTGAGGCTGTAGTAGTGGGAATCCACAACCTCTCTACTCAAAGTGTGGTCCTTGAACCTGCAGCTTAGGCATCACCTGGGAGCTCATTAGAAATGCAGAATCTCAGGCCCTACCCTGAACTGCTAAATCTTCATTTTAACAAGATCCCAGCTAATTATTATGCATTTAAGTTTGTGAAACATGTTCTACATAAAGGTTGTTATTTATCTGTTAAATAGGAGACAAAGAAATCTGTAGAGAAAATGAGAATTGTTGAGTAGACTAGTGGGGCAAGTGTGTAGGGGAAGATCCCATGTTCAATGGGAGACAGAAGAGAATGTGAAGACTTATAATAGACACTTTAGGAATGGGAGTATGGCCAAGTGGTGATTTCAATTGGGTATTACCAGAAGCCATATCAATACATACCCTAATTCACACTATTTTGACCACAACTGCATTTTTAACTAGCTACAGAGTGGAGAAATCTGGTCTGGGGATGATTCTGGTCTGGGAACTCACAAATATTAAAGTTGTCATTTCAACTGATTGATTAATTAATTAATTAAAGATCAGCAAGCTCCCATGTCAATACATCTAGAGAAGATGAATCGGGGCACACAAAATGGATGGAAAGTTACTCTTTGGAACAACAGTCTAGATTTTGGTGGTGAAATAACTCAAATTTCACCACAATGGAACCATGTTCTGAGGGCAGGCTCAGAGTTATTGTATAATGTGAAAATTTTACATGGTCACAGTAATCCTTGGAAGCCTCTTGAACATGCACTGAGTCAGCAAGAGCAGCAGTAGCATACTTTAGTTGATCCAATAAATCCAGCTCCTCCTTCAGCATTAAAACAGGTTATTTTCTTTTTTGACTAGCACTATGTGAACCGACTGGCTTGTGTTTAGGGACGATTTTGTATGAAAAAAAAAAATAGTCTTTTAACTTTTGAATCACACTCAATCCTAAACCCTTAACTAAATCCAAAACCCCTTCTGGTACAATTTTTATAAGCAAATGACTGTATGATTTGACTGTACTCTATCAGCCTTGTGAATCCACCTGAATCGTCTCCTCTCCATCCTCAGTGGTTCCCATGGAAGACCCTAAAGATATAATGTCTTCTTCTCAGGTTGTTGAAAGAAAGTAATGTATGCTTTAAGCATTATTAATTTACTTAACTGAGATGCAATTATCATACTACAAAGTACACAGATGTACAATTCTTTGAGATTTCACAATTAAATACATTCATGTCTCCTCCACTCAAAACAAAACATAGAGCATTACCATCTCACTAAATTAAACAAGGCCTCTTTCCAGTCATCCTCCTCAAGCTCTTTTTTTTTAAGTAAATATCCCATGAGGTATATCACACTTTTGGGGAATACTTCTTTTTTTTTTTTTTTTTTTTGAGGAAGATTGACCCTGCACCAACATCTGTTGCCAACCTTCCTCTTTTTCTTTTTTCTCCCCAAGCCCCCAGTACATAGTTATAGAGTTATAACTCTTCTATGTGGGACACCGTCCCAGTGTGGCTTGATGAGCTGTGAGTATGTCCACGCCCAGGATCTGAACTGGCAAACCCCCAGGCCACCGAAGCGGAAGGTGAGAACTCAACCGCTGCACCACCGGATCAGCCCCCTCAACCTCAGCCCCCTCAATCTATCACCATAGATTAGTTTTGTCTGTACTTGATTTCATACAATGGAATCATATGGCTTGTATTGTGTGTGTGTGTGTGTGTGTGTGTGTGTCTCATGTCTCTTGCTTAATGTGATATTCTTGAAATTTATCCAAGCAGTTTCATGTATCAGTAGTTCATTTTTTTCATGCAGAGTATAGTCCACTGTATGAATATATCACGATTTCTTTATTCTTCTGTTGGTTAATATTAGGATTGTTTCTCATTTGGGGCTACTACAAAAAAATCCTTCTATGAATATTGTTATAGACTTTTTGGTGAAGGTATAGCTTTGTTTTTCTTAGATAAATATTTTACATAACAATTCCAAATAGATCGTCAAAGGACCAACCAGCAAGGCATGAGAATTTCATTTACTCAACAATGTTAGGATTATTTGTGTTTTGAATTTTAGCCACTCTAGTGTGTGTAATGATATTTCAATTGTGGTTTTAATTTTTGTTTCCTTAATGACTAAGGATTTCGATTACCTTTTTATATCTATTGCATATATTCTTTTGTGAAGTGTCTGTTCAAGCCTTTTTCTTATTTTATGTGGAGTTGTTTTTCTTACACTGATTTATAGGAATTTGTTATATATCTTGATACCATTTTTTTCTCAGATATTTTTTACTAATTTTTTTCTTTCAGTCTCTGGCTTACTTACTCATGTGAATAATATTGTTTTTTGATAGTATAAATATTTCATTTTGATGAAGGCCAGCTAATAAATTTTTAGGTTTATAGTTAGTGCTTTTTGTGTCCTATCTAAAAGTGTTTTTCTACACCAAGTTTGCAGAGATAGTTTCCTATGTTTTGTTCATTATGATTCTGGTTTTTGTACTCAGATCTATGATTCATCTCATATTTTGTGTATGAAATGAGACAGAGATCAAGGCTCACTTTTTTACATATTACATATTCATTTGTTACAGCAACATTTGTTTTTGGGGAAAAAAAGGAAAGAAAAAGAAGACTTGTCTTTCTCCATTGAATTAACTTCACACCTTGGTTGAAAATAATTTGACTGTATATGTGTGGGTCTATTTCTGGACTCTTATTTTTGTTGCTTGATCTATTAGTCTATCTTTATACCAAAAACACACTGTCTTCATTACTGTAGCTTTATAGTTAGTCTTAAGGTCAGGTGGTATAAATCTTCTAACTTGTTCTTTTTCAAGATTGTTCAAGCTATTCTAGGGCCTTTGTATTTCCGTATAAAATTAGAATCAGCTTTTTAAAAAAGCCTCATGGAATTTTGATAGGACTTGTAAATCTATTAATCAATTTAGAGAGAATATTGAGTAAATACTGTTTAAATCTTCTTTGTGCATAAATGTAAGTCTAATTGTATAATTAAAGTAAGGAAGTAGAAAAAATGAAATTATGGTTAAAAATATGTTTTAATTTCTTTAAACAAGAAAAAATACATATATTGTCCCTTTTTGTCCTTCTAGTGAGAATGATTTTTTTTTTCACAATAATGTCATAGCCATTGGAATAGAAAACAGAAATTTATCTCTCTTGTCAAAGACTTTATAATTCCTGGGACTAACGTTCCTTGGTGGGAAATTCTGAACCATATTCTATTTATTTTTACAAATATACAATTTAAAAAAAAGGCATTTTCAATAGTTCATTTGAGATATTTAATAATAATTTTATTAATATTGGGAATTATTTATTTTCATATTTTTTTCACATTGGACATTGTATGAGCAAGGGAGATACAAAAGAGTCTTCGGGATTTGTTATTCTTTATTGTTTGTCAGTGTGGGTTCAGATCAACAGAATTATATACTTTTTTTTCCCCTTAGAAACGACTGTGGTTTTTAGTTTTTCCCACCCGAACTCTCACACTGACTTTTGTAGGCCATATTCTTTCCTGTCTCTGGGTCATTGTATCCTTTTAGCCTGCAACACTTTTCTCCCAAATCTTCGCATGGCACACACCACATTCAGATCTCAGCTCAAGTCTGACCTCCTCAAGGATTCTCCCTAACAAGCACATCTAAAAATGCTTGCCTCCATAATTCTCTATCCCAACACCTTTTAATTTTCATTACTTAGTTTTCCACTATCTGAAATCACTTATTTATTGCATGTTTACCATCTCTTTTCCTCCCCTAGAATGTAAGCTCTAAGAGGCAGGAACCACATTATCCTCAGCATGCCCAGTGCATTATAGCAAGGCAATCAATCTCTGCTGAATGAATTAATGGATTTTGAAATGGATTATACCATTTTAATGTATATGAATCCAATCCATCCATTCTACCTTTTCAAAGTTGAACTTTGAAAAAAGGTAAATGTTTGTACATGGTTATTTTTGTTTGCATTTCTGGGATTATTGACAAGGCAGAATATTTTTACATATTGTATTAATACTCATATTTACTCTTGAGTGATAAAATTGAATAGGATCTGACCTTATAGTGAAAACAATGAGTTCAAGTTTTGGTTTTATCATTTACTAATTGTTCAAGCTTATACGGCCACTTAATCTTCCTGAGCCTCAATTTCCTCATGTGTAGATTTTAGATACAATGCTTGCTCTGTTCACTGCACAAGATTTTTGTGAAGGTGAAATTACATAATGTATTTATGAAAGCACTTTGTAAACGGAATATGTAAGATCTTATTATTGAATTTAATGTGCTAATTCATTGCCTAATGGACCAAAAGAGTTAATTGTTCTTCCAAAATTATCTAATTTATTTTCAGGGTTGGGGAGAATTTTATGCAAGGTGCTACTAATAGATAATAATAACTCATTTGTTCCTCTATCACACCTTTTCTTAGAGGACTCGTAGAGCTTTACTCTATCTCATTAATCCTTAACAATGCCTCTGAATCATTAGACAGCCTGACGATAAGCACTGTTCTCCTGATTTTTACAGCTGGAGCAAAGGAGGCACTGAGAGGTTATGTTACTTTTTCAAAGTCACACAGAAATCAATGAGGCTGCTGTGGAAAGGGGCTTGAGACTTCTGGCAGCATCTTGCCTGTAACTGACAGCAGTAGGCAATGCCTAGCATGTATCGTTATTAAGGCCCAGTGAGAGACACAAAGAAGAACAAGACAGGTGTACTGTCCTCAGTGAACTTCATTCTTAGAGTGAGAATAGGAACATAAATTGTCTAAGATGAGACAGAATTGAAATGTCGTGAATTATTGTTTTAAAGTGCTCTGAAGTTTCAACGTGGTTAGATCTCATTAATTAAATCAGAACAGACTTCATAGAAAACATGACATTTCCAATAGATTATAAAATATTGATAAGTTTCGAAAGTAATAAAAATGGAAAGAAAACATGCTAAGCAAATGAAACAGTATGAACAAAATATAAGGGAAATCATGAGCTATATCTGAGGAAAAGTTACTTGTCATACTGAATAATTTGATAAATGCAAATAATATAACAGTGCTAGCTAGATATATACTAAAATCACCTCAAAAATTATAATCTTTATTATTATTATAAGCAATTACAATAATTATTGATTCATAGTTTTCGTCATAGTTAAAATCATTTTTATTACCAGTAGTCATCAAACATTAAAGGGAGCAGTAAATAAATAAGGCTGCTGTGATACATTGAAGTGATGTTTAAATACCTTCCCTTCTCTCTTATGTCAGAATATAGTTCTCTGCCCAGACCTTGGACTTGGGATTCAGCCATGGGATTTTCTTTGGCAAATGGAACATGATCAGATGTGGTTCAAGCTGAGGGTTTAAATGTTCTTACACAGTTTGGCTTGCCTCTTGCCATAAAAGTGGCATAAAGATAAAGCCCCAAGGGTAGCTTCTGTTCTAAAGAGGATGAGAGACATGTAGAACAGATCCGGACCAATGCACAGCCTGGATCCAAAGCCAACCAAACCCCAACCTGAAGCAAAGCTATCTTACCTCACTCACAGACCTGTAAGTGAGAAAGATACATGTTTACTTTTCTAAGTCATTGTACTTTGGAGTGACTTATTATGCAATCATAGTTGATTAATCTAGCTGGTAATGTCTAGTGGGGATATATTGTATAAAATCTTGAATTCTAGGATGTGCTACTGCTCAATTTAGTGAACATAAAGTGACTTTTACAACAAGAGTCTTTACAAGTAGTTTGTTGACTATTAAGAAGTCTATGGATGGGCTCCAGGTCTCACAAATGGAACAAAATGTTAATTTAAATGTAGATATGTACGTCTTAGCCATCTCCAAACGATAAGGACCATTATCCTGAAGTGCAGTGGACAAGTGAGTAGCATAACTAAAGCTTGACTTTAGTAAGAATCATTTGGCTGAGTGTGTAGGACAGATGTAGTGTTGGGGATCCAGGCAGGAGAGTATTGCCAATGTCTAAATGATAGTCAATGATTGACTCGGGTGGAAGTAGGAAAAAAATGACAGGAAGAAAACGCATGCAAGAAGCTTTGCTGGAGTTGACTTTCTTGGCTGTGACAGCTGATGAGATGATGAGGATAAGAAAAGTCAAAAGTGACTTGAGCCTTCGAGGCAGTTGTTAATTGTAAGACTGGTGATGTCATTCTCAGAAATGAAGAAGTGAGAGAATGAGTAGGTGACTTGAATGACGGAGAGATGATGAGATTCATTTTTAACACGTTGAGTTTGAAACACAGACAGAGATTTGAGGAAGTGACATAGAATACAAGGCCTTAGACTCTGCTTATCTGATTGCCAAATGCCTTTAAATGCAGAGTGTCTTTCATGCCAAGATGGAAAGGACTGCTCACATATTATGTATCAAACTCCAGCAAGAAGTTTGAAGAAGCAAAATCGATGGACTTTAGCTTGAAGCCAAGAACAGTAGATTGAAGGTTTGGTTTTCATTGAAATTCTACTGCCGGGAATATCAGCAATCTCTTAAGCCTGAGAGAGGAAGCCTGGCTTGTCCATGCATGCTGCCTTCAGGGGACATTCTAACTGTGGGGCTGATAGAAAAGGCACAGCACTCACATGCCGCATCACAGAAACCAAACTTTGCAATTAGTTTTATATTTAAATATGAAAATGCAATGTTCTATACCTGTTAGGAGTCAGTCAATGATGAAAAATTTTGTAGAGGTTTACTTTACGGGCCAGTAACTTGAGACATTTTAACAAGTGATAATTTATGACCTTAGACCTGGAGAACATTGGCTTTGGAGGCGGCCCATTCTGGTTTAAATCTACACTCTGCCAGTTACAGCCTGTTGATTCATTCATTTAACATATTTTGAGGAATTATTACCATGTTCTATGTATGAGAATAAAAACATAAAAGACCACTGCTTTCAGGAGTTTACATTTTAGTGGAGGGAGATATTCAACAAATAATAAGCTGCAAAGAATATTAAAAGGTTATAAATTGTATGGATAAAAAAAGGAGAGGTGTGTGAGGAGGATTGGGAGTTTGGTGGGAGCGGGGGACAAATTGAGTTATTAAATAGGGTAGTCAAGATAGATCTCATTGAGATGGTGATATTTGAAAAGACTTGAAGGAGTTGGGAGAGTTACTTGGGAAGATATAAGCAGATAAAAGATCCAGAGCACAGGTCCTAAGGTAGGAGTGCGCCTGATAAGTTTGAAGAACAGCAGAGAGACTACTGTGAAATGGGCAATTAGAAGTGCAGTAGGAAATGATGTCAGAGAGAAAAATGAAGGGCCAATCAGGTAGGGACTTCAGTTTTTACCCTGGGTGAAAATGAGAGTCAATAGAGGATTATTTTTCTTTTCTCTTTATTATAGAAATTTTCAAACATATAAAATAGAGAGACTAATACAATTAAGCCCCATCATCCAGCTAAAATAATTATTGATATAAGGCCAGTCTGATTTCATCTATGTCCCTGCTCGGTCTCCCAATCCCTGATCATGTTAAAGCATACTCAAGACATCATATCATTTGACTTGTAAATATTTTACTAATATTTTTAAAGGATAGAACCTTCACTGTCTTAAACATAACCACAAAACCATTATCATATCTAAAAATAAACACGTTGATGTTACCAAATGTCCAATCTGTGTTCACATTTCCCCCAATTATTTTAGAGACTTGTTTTTTCATTGCTAATATTTGTGTGAATCAGATATCATAGAATGTTTTCAGCAAAAGGGTAACAGAAATGCCCTGGCTGATGTAGTAAGAATAGCCCATAGAGTGGGAAGGAAAGAAGTAGGAAGGAGATTTGGAAGCTATTGTAGTCATTTAGAAGGGAAGCAATAGTGGCTCAAAAGAGAATGGTAGCTGTGGAGGTGGTGATAAATTATTGATTTCTGAATATATTTTAAAATTAGAGCCAGTAGGTTTTCCAAAAGATTGGATGCGAAGTATGTGAGAGAAGAATCAAGGATGATTACAGGGATGTGGGATTAAGCAGGCTAACAGAGTTTGTGGGAGATAAGGAGTTAAGTTGGTCACAATGGGTTGAGATGAGAATTGGACAGTTTGAGACACTACATAAAAGTTAGAGCCACCAGCATATTGTTGATGTATAGAGATATGAGACTGGATGAAATTAGTCTCATATCTAATATATGATCTAAGCTCAATATATTTAGCTTAGATTGAAGAGAGAAGATACCAAGGACACAGCTCTGGGGCATTCTAAAGTTTTGAGTTGGGGCGAGAGGAAAAACCAGCAAAAGATGCTGGGGAGTCACCAATGAAGTAAGTGTTCTGAGAAGCAAGTGGAGGAAGTGCCTTATGGAGGAGGCAGCCATCAACCGTGTCAAAGCTGTTGGTATATCAATTAAAACAAGAACTGTGATGTACGAAAAGATTACTTATTCATTCATGTAATTTTGTTTATTTAAAAAAAAATTTATTGCCTACCTACTATTCCAGCCACTGATTAGATACTGCAGATAAAAATGAGAGCAGGGCTTAATTTCTACTTTCAAAAATATTATGTATCAGTGGGGATGCAGGCAATTAGAAGAAATTATAAAACACTATTATAACTTGTTTATCCTCTTTATGTTCCATTTGGTTCACTTATAAAATAGGGCTAATTCTACCTTCATCATGTGTTGTTGTGAGAATTAAACAATATTATGCTTATATACGGATGTGAAAAAATTATTCTCCCCTAGAATTATTTGGTTAATTACCCTTCTTTTTTAGAAGAAATATTAATACATTTGTGGTAAAGGATGAAACCCAGAGAGCAGGTTTAATTGACAAAAGATCATCTTTAGTCATAGGCTTAAGAAGAGCAGAAAACTGTGAGTATCTCTAGAAAGGACTTTGGAAGGAGAGTAAGGAGGCCCAAAATGAAAATAAGTAGATAAAGGATGAGATCATGGGTTGGAGAAAGGCCAGAAGGAGGAAGGCTCAGTGGTCTACGTTTAAAGCAAGGCTTAGGAGAAACAAAAACATCTAAGAGGGAACTGCAAGTGGGTTGTTTTTAAGCTGTGGAATTGGACTGACGTATGATGAAAACTGGGACAGCTTGGAAGGGCACAGGACCAATTTCTCTAAAATTCATAAAAATGAAGAAGAGGGCATAGTACTGTTCCAGGCCCTCAAATGGGTGTTGGGTTCAATCCAACAAAGACTTCAAGAGCCAGAGAGAGCTGAGGTGACATCTGGACCAAATATGTAGAGAGCTTAGCGTGGAGTAAGTGTTTGGTAAATGGCAGCATTTACTATGGCAGGATACACCCACACTCCCAAAAAGTCTATATACCAAGGTGTTGGTAGCAGCTGTTTCTTGATCAGTGCGAGGATGCTTGCTTGCTTGCTTTTTACATTCTTTGTGATTGCATTTTTTTATTTTTCTGAAATAAGTCCATTTTACTTTTGTAATAATAGTATCAGAAACTTTATTGGAAGAGAAATAAAAGTTTATTTATTATAGATACTTTTATACATATATAGCTTATCTAGTCCTTATGGAGCCAATCTGAAAGTGAGAATAAATCCACTCCTGAAATATGGCTGGTGAAATCACCCTGAATGAAATTTTCTAATGTGAATTAGACCCCAAGCTCTTCCAGGCACTACGATGGTGCCACCAGCACTAATGGTGTCACTGAGTCAGGTGTCCTGAGGTTGGCTGTTTGCACCTAATTCTAAGAAAATATGTGCGTTTGTAAATATAATCACGACTTCCTCCTTTTGTGTATTCAAACAATCTTAAATTTGATTTTTTAAGTTTTTTTTAATTACCATCTACATGCAAAACAGAGTGTTCAGGGAAAGTACACACAGAAATATACAATTTGAAAAATCTTCTCAAGAAGCTTCTAAAATATATTATTTATAGAGGCAGTACTTGAAGAGATTATTCAGTTCAAAAAAAAAATTGCATTGGACTGTGTTGAGTGCTGGGAATCCAGAAGTAAATAAGACACAGGGGCTGTCTCCTACCAGGGGAAAAAGACATGTAAACAAATAAGTGACAGTGTGATAAATGAAGCAACAAAAGCATAGAGGAGTTGTCTGGAAGTGCAAGGGTAAGGGTGATTAATTTTATCTAAGTTCAGGAAAATATTTCTGAAGTAGGGGAACTATGAACTGAGGACTAAAAGGAAGATAGTCAAGCATTCAAAATGGAAAAACTCTGTGAATAAGGAATCACACTTGATATGTGATGGAAGTGTTAAAGCAAGTAGGATATCAGTGTATGAGATGAGTAGGTTTAACAGAAGGCAAATTCAAAGACGCTTGTGTGTTATACTAAGGCTCTTGATGAAGGACATTTGGCAGTGTGGAGAGAAATGGTTAGGAAGATCGTCTGGGGAGCAGCATATTGTATGAACTGAGAAAGATATATTATGTAACAAGATGACTATCACCCATCAAAAACCTCTAAACAAAGCAATGAGATATGTGCATGTACTATGCAACAAGGTTGGAGAATGAGTGCAGAATTTGAGCAAACTTTCAAGAGATGACAGAGTTGCATGTAAAAAGAGAAGATGCAGGGAAATAGGAGTTTTGTGATATGTGACTGGAACAAGCTGTAAAGCACTGGGGGTCTCTGGATAGAAGATGTTCCAGAGGGCAAATAATGTAAGACTGAGAAAACTTTCAAAGCTGGACCATAGGAATTAGGTAAGGAAGTAACAGGGACTCTGCAATGACAGATTTAGTGGGATTTAAGAATTTAAAAAGACTCCTTAAACATCAATTCATAACATTCTTCAGTTATTTATAAATCAGAGGGGCCAAAAAGAGTATCAAAGGAAAAAAACAAAAAAGGATTCATTGCCTTTAAAGGGATGAATGCCATAAAAATTTCTTCAAACTACAGCTCCACAAACATTCTTCTGCGTGCATTTTATATGTCAGAAACTGTCCACTGTGGTGCTAAAGACAAACTTGTGTAAGGTATTGTACTTACTCTTAAGAAACTTACATTCTACTTTGGTTATCAGATCTATAAACAGCCACACTGATAAAATATTCTCAGTGATAAGATATAGAGAGAGAAAGAACAAAATATATCCAAAACTCTGTGGGATTGATTAATTCAATTAGTGCAGTATACTAATCAGGTTGTAGTCATAGATTTCATCATTGTTGTGTAATTTAGCTTAACTGTGTCCCATGACCAGAATATACTTCTATAATCCAAGCTGATATTCTTACTCTACCTGTGGAAAAAGGTGGACTATGTGATAGGAGTGTGGCTAAAATCACATATACCTGTCTCCATTACTAGAAAAACTGTTTAAGGTAAATATACGGCAGTGGGATAATGGATGATATTAGTCAATGAGTAATAGCCATCATTTATGGAGTACTATTCTATGATTTTTTACATGTATTTTCTCATTTAATTCTTATATAACCTTTATATAACTCTTATGAAGTAAATTGCACAATGCCACAAGTGATACATGATGGGGGCTGGATTTGAACCCAAGAAGTTTGGCTCTGGACTATATATTCTTAATCAATATACTATATTGCCTTTCAAAAGTCGTAAAAGAGGGGCTGGCCCTGTGCCATAGTGGTTGAGTTCATGCACTCTGATTGGAGGCCTGAGGTTTGTGTGTTCGGATCCCAGGTGCGGACCTACACATTGCTTGTCAAGCCATGCTGTAGCAGTGTCCCACATTGGCACAGATGTTAGCTCAGGGACAATCTTCCTCAAGCAAAAAGAGGAAGATTGGCAACAAATTTTAGCTCAGGGCCAGTTTTCCTCACCAAAAAAAAAAAGAAGTCATAAAAGACAATACATTATAAAAGATTATTTAGGATAAAGAAGCATAGGTGAAGAATAAAAAATAATGCATAGAAATTTTTTTATACCTTTCTGAATGGGAGAATTATTGTCTTAATGTGGTAGCATATCTTGTGTGGTTGTTTCACATTGCTAATGTGGTCCTTCCAGCTTGGGTGGAGAAGGGTATTATGGAGTAAATATGCATGAGCCGTTTTGTTGTGGAATTCTAGCACTTGGCAGATTCTTGCTCCAATTTTAAGACTATTCTGGGCACATCACTGTGAGGAACAGAAGGGGTACTCTAGGAGGCCACATTAACTTAAATATAGCCGTTGTCTATACCACTGGTCCTCAAACTTTATGTGCATCAGAAGCACCTGGAGGACCTATTAAAAATACATTTTTCTGAGCCCCACCCCAGAGTTTCTGATTGAGTAGTTTCTTATTCAGAGGTCTGAATTAGAATTTTCATGTGCATTTCCATCTAGTTCTTGATTGATACTAACGCTGCTTGTTCAGGGACCACACTTTAAGAACCAATGGTCTCTGCTGTTCTCATGCCTTTTCTATGCTTACAAAGGGTTATAAGTAATCATCCCAGTCTCGCCTCACAGCCTGGTCCTGGCAGCAGTTTGATCCACTGAACTCAGCGACACATTGGGCCATTTCAGCCCTCACTTCACAACCAGGGCCCCAGCAGGCAGATTGATCTTCCAGCAAAGGCAGCATCCCAGAGACCTGCATCTCCCTGCCCTCCATCCCGTGGAATAAGGAGACTCACGCCCAACAGATTCTCCCCTCTCACTCCCAACAGAAGTAGCCCAGCAGCACCAGGCAGCCAAGGTAAGTGCTGTCTGTCCCCGTAGATGACACCAGCAGGGATTGATCAGAAGCCTCAGCAGCACCAGAAATGAAGCAGAGCAAAGCAGGATCCAAAGGGCTCTAAAAACTAAATTGTCAATGAAACTAAACCTTACAAAAGTAAACCAGAATCCACCCATTAAACCTAAAAGGGTTTAAAACTAAAATAGAAGATTTAGGTAAGAGTAAGAGTCTTCTAATATAATAGTAAAAATTCCAGGATAAAATAGAAAATCATATGTCATACCAAAGACCAGGAAAAACACAATCTGAATGAGAAAAACAATCAATAGATGCTAGTACTGAATTTAAACAGATGTTGGAATTATCTGACAAGACCTAAAGCGACTGTCATAAAAAGACAGGATACAAGAGCAACACATAAAAATCGATTGCATCCATATATATAGATAAAGAACAAGGGGAAACCAAAATTTAAAACACAATAATACCACTTATAATTTTCCAAAGAAAATTAAACATGTAGATATAAATCTAAAAAAGTGCAGGATTTATATGATGAAAATTATCAAATGTTCATGAAAGAAACCAAAAGGTCTTTAAATCTTTGAGAGACATAGCCTATTTTTTAATCAAAAGACTCAATACGGTAAGGATGTCAATTCTCCCTAAATTGATCTATAGGTTTGATACAACTCCTATCAAAGTCTCAGAAAGTTTCTTTGTAGACATAAACAAGTTTATTCTAAAATTTATATGGAAAGGTAAAGTCCCTAGAATATCCAAAACAATTTTGAAAAAGAAGGAACAAAGTAGAAGGAATAATCACTCTTCCCAATGTCAAGGCTAATACTATAGATGGAGTAATCACAACAGTGCTGCATTGGGGGAAGGGTAGACATATAGATCAATGGAACAGAATAGAGAATGCAGAAATAGACCCACACAAATATGGCCACTTAATTTTTGACAAAGGAACACAAGTTCAACAAATAGTTGGAGCAATTGGACATTCATTGGCAAAAAACGAATCTCCACCTAGATCTTATCCCTTCTATAAAAATTAACTCAAAATGGATTATGCACTTGAATGTAAAACTTAAGTACATTAAGAACATAGGAGAAACTTTTTGGGGTCTAGGAGCAGGCAAAGAGTTCTTAGATTTGACACCCAAAACACTATTCACAAGAGAAAAGAAATGCTAAATCGGACTTCATCTAAATTTTAAAAATTTGCTCTTTGAAAAACCCTGTTAAAAGGCTAAAAAAAACTCACAAACAGAGAAAATATTTGCAAATCATGTGTCTGACAAAGATCTTGTATCTAGAACATATAGAAAAATTTCAAAACTCAACATCATAAAACAACAATTGACTCAATTAGAAAATGAGCAAAAGAAAAGCACAGACATTTCACTGATATGTAGAAGACAAATGAACACATGAAAAGATGTTCAACATCATTAGCTAATAGAGAAATGAAAATTAAAACCACGGGAAGATAACACTACACATCTATCAGAATGGCCAAAATGAACAACAGTGACAACACCAAATACTGGCAAGGTTATGGAGAAACTGGGTCACTTATACATTGTTGGTTTTAGTGTAAAGTGATACAACCACTCTGGAAAATAAGCAGTTCTGTTCAAAACTAAAAATGAGTTTACCATACAACCCACTTGGGCATTTATCTCAGAGAAATGAAGACTTATTTTCTTGTAAGAATTTGAGTGAATGTTCTTAGCAGCTTTATTTATAATAGTCCCAAACTGGAAACTATCCAGATTTCTTCGGAGGGTGAACAGGTAAACACACTGTGGTAGATTCATACCATGAAATACTACTCAGCAACAAAAAAATAATGAAACATTGATACACTCAAAAACTTGAATGAACCTCAAGAAAATTATGCTGAGTGAAAAGAATCAGTCTCAAAAAGATATATAACTGCACAATTACATGAATATAACATTTGTGAAATAACATAATTATAAACATGAAGAACAAATTAGCGGTTGCCAGAAGTTAGGGATGGGGAAGGGGAATGGTGTGGCTATAAAGAGCAACACAAGGACATTTTGTGATGACGGTATAGTTGTTTATCTTGATTGTGGTGATGATTACCCAAGACTACACATATGACAAGATTGTGTAGAATTTTATACACACAGACACTCATGGATGCATGTATAATTGATGACATCTGAATCTGCTCTTTGGATTGTGTCAATGTCAATTTCTTGGTTTTGATATTATACCGTGGTCCTGTAGGATGTTTGCATTCAGGCAGGAGCTGAAGGAAGGAAGCATGAAATTTCCCTGCATATTTCTTTACAAACTCCTGTGCATCTGTATATATTTCAAAATATTTTTTTTTAATGTTTGTGAGTAGAACTGATGGGTGATCATGAGTTTCATTCTGTCATCTTTGAAGACAGCCACTGAATTCTCAGTTCTGACTCCTAAAGTCCTGTTATATCAAAAATATAAAATCTTAGCAGTTCTTGGTGGCCAGAGACTTAGATTAAAGAAAGTCTTTGCAAAATATCAATGTAATTGGTAACTCTTACTCACTTTCACTTCCATCTATCATCAAGACTAATTAACTGGAAAGAGAAGGGGAATTGGAATTGGTGAAGAAAGGAGGGGAGAGAAAATACAGAGGACAAGTAAAAATTCTAAGATGAACATTTTTGAAATAATGGCCAAAATCTTTCAATTTGGGTCAATATTTCCTTTTTATCTCTGTGAAGCCAAAATTTACGTGTCCATGGGGCTATTTTTTTCAATATATTTCAATTATTGCATTTATTTGTTGCTTATACCAAAGTCTTTGAATTCTATATCAATATATAATAAAAGTCAAGTTCCTTAATGCAATAAATGAAAAGTCTAAGAAAAACTTAGGAATCCAGGTGAAATAGATTTTAAAGTAAAAGGTAGTCATAGTCCTACATCATACTACTATAAGCTTTTCTCTATTTCTTATTCCAACCTTTGTCTCTTGAATCTTAATATCCATTATTTCCTCCCTTCCCAATGGGAAAGGACTTAGACTAGAGGTGAAAAAGTTGCAACACATGGCTCCAGCTCTGTGATATATTAGCTGTGGGATCATTGATTTATTAGCCTCAGGTTCTTCATCAGTTTCACTTTGAGAAGAAGGCAAGATGGCGCAAGAAAGCGTTTTGTAGTGCAGGAAAAGAAATGTAGGGCACTATTAGTAATAGCTTCCCAGCTTCTAGTGAATTTGCCAGTCTGAAAGTACAGAGAAGAGAAAACAACTAAAATGTTCAGATTAAGCTGAAGAACACCATTAAGGACTTCAATAAGAGATCTCCAGGATCCCAAAGGTAAATCTTTTTGCAGAGTGAAATTCTACTTGTTTCCCATAAAAGGAATATGTGGCAAAAGGATCTCATAGCCTGTAGTAATGCCTTTTCATGAAGGTTTTATGATTATTGATAAGATAAATATATGTAGAGAACATATCACTAAATATTTAGATACAATAAAATGTAAAACATAGTTTTGAAAACTTGATTAAAGAACAAAAAGGTGATGAAGAATAGGAGAATATGAAATAAATGCATTATGTTATATATTCTGAATCTGTATATTAACTGGTCCTTGTTTATAGACTTACTGTAAGTTGTACAGCAGTAATCCCTTTTTATTGTAGCTCATTGGTTTTTTTGGTTTTGAACTCTTTGTGTTCTGATAATTCTCCTTTGAGGAGTTTCTAACTGCTGTGGATAAGAAGCTACCATGTTTATGAATACCTTGATCTTCTTACTGTATTAACAAAAGATAACAATCAAGTGAATTGTTCTTTCAAACCCGGAAGTAGCGAAATACTAAACCAGACTTTAATGAAAGATAAACAGTGAGCTCTGAAATATTCCACTGCAAAGAATTTGGTGCAATGAGCAATTTCAGAGCAAGGAAAGGAGATGATTTTGTGAATTAATGATTCACAAAGTAGCTACTGTGTGCTGCGGCTCCAGTGAGACAAAAGAATCATCAGTTTCACAGATGGAGCAGTGCTGCAATGTAGGTGGCTTATGGCCTGATAGGGCCAAGACCCAGCACTGGGCCAATCTTGCAGGATGGCTGACACTGTCATCATCTCAGAGAACCCAGATAGTAATTTACTAAAATAGACCATTTAGAGAAATTGAGCCAGGATAGGCCATTTCCCAGAAATGGATAGCACAGTCTTTCTCTGTGTGGCTTTGCACATGAAAAGCCTGAAAAGTTAGAGGATGATGAAGGAAGAGCCTGAAAAAGCCATCAGGTCGTAGAAATTGAAAGACATAATGGGGAAAAGATTTGAGAATCTTTGGTTTAGCAGAAGCAGCAGGGGGCATTGGCGCAATTCTAAGGCTTGCAGCATGTAGCATGTAGAATCTCCTGTCTTATTGGCAAAGGATTCTGAAAAAAAAATTAATAAAATAAAATTGGTTATTTGATATCATTTTGCTCTATAGAAAGTCATTTAAATTTGAGATGGTCAAATTATTCTGGTATCAGAATCGTAGGTATATGGTAGTCCCTCCTTATATCCCGAGGTCCGGTGTTTCTTTACTGACTTCTTTCCTAACGCCAGGCCTTTCCCCACAACCCTGTCATAAGCTTAAGGAAAAGAGAAGGTGCAAACTGAGTCATCTACATAAAATGTTTTCTTTCCTGGCTAATATGAGAGATTGTCGCTGGAAAGCCCTATTCAGAGATCCAAAGATTGAATGTAGATTTTTCCAGAGAGTTAAAAAAATGTATTGCTGCCTATGATACTGACATATGGTCATTCCTGATCTTGTTCTACCTGTTCTCTCTGCCTGGAATGACATTGTCTTCCTCCCCTTGTTCAAATTCTCTTTGTCCTTCAATGCCAACTCAGTCATCTCTTTTCCCCTATGAAGCCATCTCCAATTCTTCCTCCTTTCTCTACTCAAGCAATTAACTGTACCTTCTGGTATTCCCTTAGTAATTTGGCAATGCTTGGATATTATTGCCTTTGTTATTGTATTTTACTTGCACGTGGCTCTCTTCTCCCCTAGACTAACATATAATCTCTGGTGTGAAGATTAGAGTTAAAATTCTGACTTGGCCACTTCTAAAATGGATAATCTAAGACAAATCATTTACTAATCCTTTTGTGCCTCAGTACAGTATCTTCAAGTATAATGTAGCAATAATAATAACAACAATAATAATAATAATATACCACATATTCTTTTCGGCAGGAATGTATACTAATATAATTAAATTACTATCAAAATGCCTGGTATGTAGTAAGTACAATAAACATTAGCTATTGCTACTTTTATTATTTCCTTTGAGGACTTCCAGATTTTCACAGTTACCAGCACATGATAGGTTCTCAATAACCTTTGCTTGTGACTGAGCAACACTGATTTTCTCCTATTACATGTAGGTACTTGATTGAGTATCTTTGGTGAGATATAAGAACAATGGGCTTCTCTGATTGATCAGCACCACATCATGGCTTATGGCCTGAAAAATTTGAAACTCATAATTTAAGATGGGCAGTGCAGTTTTGAGGTTGGAGAGAGATTATGCCAAGAGTTCCTTTTCCATGAAAAGGGACATGAGGCTGCCACGGATCTAAAGATAGAGCTAGGATCAGAGTTGGGCATGATGTCAAATACTAAGATATTAACAAAGTTTAGAATGAGCAAATATGCTGACACATGAATCCTGAAGGTCAAGTTGCATGTGGACCAACTGTGGACCAGAGACTGACATCCAAAAGGTGAAACAGAAAGGTGTGAGTTGAAGCATCATTAGAATATCTAGGCTGGAAAGCTCAGGTTGAGTATTGAGATAAAGAATAGGAAATCTGGGCTGAGAATCTAGGAATAGGGCCACAACAGGCTGGAACACAGGATGTGGTTTGAATCTTCAAGCTTGGCAGTACTGACTGGCCTTCTCCCCTGGCTTTAAGCAGCCTCCCTGGTGTGTGCAGATAAGGAATGACAAATATAAGCTGCTTCCCTGGGTGAGGGAGGGTTTTTCAGATGCCAGTGCCTGCAGGGAAGATTCTTCGCACCAGGGAACTAACAACCGATATTATGGGCCCAAAGCTAACGAACAATCCCTAAGGGCAAAGACACACTATGCTAAATTGTTTAGTCAAGAATAAAGTTCAATCATTATAGCTATATCCATCTTTAAAGACAGGGTGCTTACATTAACTTGTTCAACCATGTCTCCATTTTCATGATTCTTTTCTTGAGGCAGCTTCTTCCAGGAGTCAATCTATAGCCATTTTATTTACTCAAGTTCTTATTCTTCATTGCCCTCATATTTTCTACACTGTTTCTTTTATGCGATTAAGTTTACCATGCTATAAAATCATACTAGTCATTGCTTAGTAGTGTAAAGATTTGACAATTTTTTTCCTTATCTACTCAACCCATATTGTAGAAACTTCCCACATCTTCTTCTCAAGGTCTTCTTCCACAACCCGTTCTGCTTGAGTAGTGGGCCATATGAACCACCTACCTGCCCATAGTCATTTGATCCAAGAAATCAGATTCTCTTTCCTAGGGTTATATAACTGAGATTCAGAGACTCTAATTTCTTCCTGAGAATCCCTCGGACTGGGACACTATATAGGCTACTATAAACATTTCTGCCATGTGCACAGAAGTAAATAAAGCTCTTATATTAGAACTTTTGGTTATAAGATAGAAATCTAATGGATCAGGGTATTTTTATACATAGTTAAGAAGATCTCTTCTTCTTTCAGGTCTGTTTTTTTCTGTATTTGTCCTATTTTCTGTCAGGAAAGATGGCCCCAATAGCTACTATTTATGTGATTCTTAAACCTTTTTATTTCAGAAAGAGTGAGAGCCCACATATCTAAAATATATAAAGAACACTTACAACTTAATAAAAACCTGATTTAAAAAAAGGCAAAAGATTTGAACATTTCACCAAAGAAGACATATGGATTGCAAATGAACATATAAAGAGATGTTCAGTATAATTAGTTATCAGTCACTAGTAGGGCTAAAATTACAAAGACTGACCATACCAAATGTTGGAGAGAGTATGAAAGAACAGAAAAATGTGGTACTTTGAAAAGTTTAACAAAATTAAATAAGCTGTTAACAAGACTCAGGAACAAAGAAATAAAGAGAAGGAAAAGAAAATATATTGGAAATGTGAGAGGAAATAGATATTTCTATAGACCTTAAAAGGATAAAATGAGAAATATTATGAATATTTTCCTTTTTGCAAATTTGAAAATGTCTTTTTGCAAATTAGTTCAACAACTTGAATGAAATAGACAATTCCTAGAAAAACACAGCTTACCAAAATTGAAACAATAGACTATCTGAATAGGTATATATGTAAAAGAATAAATTAATTCATAATCAAAATTCTTGCCTCAAAGAAAATATCCAACCCAGATGGTTGTAAACTATATCAAAGTTTTAAGTAAGAAATAGTACAAATTCTATAAAAGCACTTTCAGAAAATGGAAGAAACAAATGTCAAATTTTTTAACAAATCTAGAATAACCCTGGTAAGAGAACATGAAAAAGACATCATAATAATGCAATTATAGGACAGTATTGCTTTTGAATATAGACACAAAAGATCTTTACAAAATATTGGCATATGCAGTGTAGAAATATAAAGAAATGAACATGTGAGATTTATTGCAGGAAGTTAAGTTTGGTTTAACAATAAAAAAATCAAGCAATGCAATTTGTGTTCTTTATATAATAAAGGAAAAACACATATATAAGAATTTTAAATTGAATAAAAATCAGTTAACATTATTCAGCACGCATTCATGATAAATAAAAATTCTCAGAAAATTATGAACAGAAGGGAAATTTCTCAGTCTGCAAAAGGATGTCTACTAAAAACTACAGCTAAAATTTTCCATAACTGTGAAATATTGAACACTCTCCTCCTAAGATGGGAAACAAGGCAAGAATGTTGAATCTCACCACTTTTATTCAACATTATGCTGGAAATCTCAGCTAATGTGATAAGACAAGAAAAAGAAATAAAAACCACAAAAATTGGAGAAAAAAGTAATATTTTTTATATGCAGGTGATATTACTTTTTATTTTGAATATTCTAAAGCATCTATAACACAAATACTATAACTAGTAAGTGAATTTAACATGGTTGCATGCTTCAAGGTCAATATATAATAATTGTATCTTTTTATATGAGCACCAAGCAATTGGGAATTAAAATTCAGAAAGCAGTTCCATTTATAACTACATCAAAAGCATGAAATAATTAAAAATAAATTTAATAAAGTATATATAAGCCTAGAAACTAAAAACTAAATACATTGCTCAAAGAAATTAAAGTCCTATGGAAACGGAAATGAATTGTACATGGATTGAAAAACTCAATACTGTAAAAATGTAAACTCCTTCAAGATTGGTGACTATATTCCATGTGAACTCAATCAGAATTCAAAGACTTTTATAAAGAAATTGACAAACTGATTCTAAAATTTATTTAGAAAAACAAAGGATCTAGAAAAATAAAAACATGGTTGAAGAAGAAAAACAAAGATGGAAGAACTGACATTACCTAATCTCAAAACATTGTATAAAACTATACTAATCAACACAGTAAGATATTGGCTTAAAGACTGATAGATATATCAATGCAACAGAGTAGAGAGCCCCAAAGTTGACTCACACATCTATGATAAATAGTTATTTGACAAAAGTGCCAGAGGACTTAATGGAGAAAGAAAAGTGTTCTAAAAAATCATTCTAGACCAACTGTATATCCATATGGGAAAAAAATGAGCCTTTGCTTCTTCCTTGTACCACCCACAAAAGTTACTTATTTACATTGATTATATACATTGCAGATGGGAGAGTAAAATGGCATGGCTCCTTTGGAGAATATTTGGCATTTTCTCATAAAGTTAAAACATAAGAACTAAAACTATAAATCTCCTGAAAGAAAATGTTGAAGAATACATTTTCAATCTTGGGGTAGGCAAAGATTTCTTAAAGAAGACACAGAACACACTAACTAAAAAGAGTGATTGATAAATTTGATTCATCAAGTTTAAAAATACCTGTTCATCTTAAGCCATTATTACAAAAACAAAAAGGCCACAACCTGGGAGAGAATTTTCACAATAAATATTTCTGACAAAGGACTAATATCCAGAAGATATAAAGCACTTCTACCTACAAAGAAAAAAGAAAAAAACAACTCCCTATAAAAATGGGCGAAAAACTTCTAGCAACATTTAACAATCGAAGATATATAAATGACCAGTAAGCACATGATATCACTAGTCATTAGTGAAATGAGAAAATAAACCCACAATGAGATATCACTACTCACGTACTGGAACTGCTAAAATTTAAAAGACTGATAACAGCAATATAGGCAAGGGTGTGGTGAGACAGTCTCATACATGGCCAGTGTGTGTGTAAAATCGTACAGCCATTTTGGAAAATCATTTTGGGAATTTCTCATATAATTAAAGATTCATCTACTCTATAATATAGCAATTCCTCTCCTAGGTATTCACCCAAGAATACTGAAAATATATATCCACAAAAAGACTTGTATAAAAATGTTCATAGCAGCTTTATTTACAAAAATAAAAAACTGAAAATAACCCAAATGTCCATTAATAGTTGAATGGCTAAACAAATTGTGGAGTAGTCATACAAATGGATACTACTTAGCAATAAAAACAAAATTAGCTATTTGATACATGCAATAACATGGATGAATTTCAAAAATATTAAACAGAAGAAGCCATACACAAAACACCACTATTATTTTATTCTATTTATGCAAGTTCAACAGCAGGAAAAATTAATTTATAGTCATAGAAATCAGAAA
Organism: Ceratotherium simum simum; assembly: GCF_057802395.1. NCBI lineage: Eukaryota > Metazoa > Chordata > Mammalia > Perissodactyla > Rhinocerotidae > Ceratotherium > Ceratotherium simum. The sequence continues at coordinate 26,573,416 of NC_141904.1, forward strand.
GTGGTTGTCTGGAGGGTGGGGCTAACTGGAAAGAGGCACAAGGAAATTTCCTGGGGTGATAAAAATGTTCTATGTCTTAATTTAACTGTGGTTATATACGTATGTGCAATTGTCAAAACACATATGTGTGTTTTATTGTTTGAAAGTATCCGTAAATTAAAAGCAAATAAAAAGGAAATGAGAGATATGTTTAAAAAGTAGGATTAGGGGGCTGGTGCAGTGGTGTAGTGGTTAAGTTCACGTGCTTTGCTTCAGGCAGCCCAGGGTTTGTGTATTCAGATTCTGGGCACGGACCTACACACTGCTTGTCAAGCCATGCTGTGGCAGGCATCCCACATATAAAGTAGAGGAAGATTGGCACAGATATTAGCCCAGGGCCAATCTTCCTCAGCAAAAACAGGAGGATTGGCAATAGATATTAGCTCAGGGCTAATCTTCCTCACTAAAAAAAAAGAAAAGGAGGATTAGGAAGAGAAAACCATCAACAGAGCCTCAGCTAAAGACTATCATTATTATTATTATTATTATTATTATTATTTTTTTGCTGAGGGAGATTGGCCCTGAGCTAACATCTGTGCCAATCTTCCTCTTTTGGCTTAAGGAAGATTCATCCTGAGCTAACATCTGTGCCAATCTTCCTTTATTTTGTGTGTGGGTCACCATGACAGCATGGCCTTTGACCAGTGGTATAGGTCCACGCCCAGGAACCAAACTCAGGCCACCGAAGCAGAGCATGCCCAACTTAACCAGTAGGCCATGGGGGCTGGCCCCTGAAGACAATTATTTTTCAGCTCACTTGCAGTTCAAACTTTCAGGCAGCTTGGAAAATTTGGCCTAAATTACAGGTTGCTACACCTGAATACAATTTCTCTTCCTCTGCTTTTTTTGGCTGTGTGACCTTGGGTCAATATCTTAACCTTTCTTGACCTTAACCTGTAAAATGAAGAAATTGGATTAAATCCTTTCTAAGTTTCCTTCAAATGTAATGAAATGCATTTTAGGCATATGTTTAAAGTTCAGTCTCTTTCAGTAATATGGCACTCAGCCAGGTTTTCAAATATCTTACTCCTGGCACATCACTTGTCATCCAGACATTTGTTATTTTAGCCCAGAACTGGCTTTGCCCTATATAAAAAACAGAACCAACAACATGTCCCCAGGTGCAGAGTTGAGCACTTCCTACCTTGTGCCTAGAGATTCTTTCCTGGGGGGGTATTTGATCATAGGAAAAAGAAATGACTACGCAGCATGCTTTGATTTTTAAACAAAAAACTGGAGGTAGCTGATTAGAGTTCCAATCCTAGTTCTGTGACTTTGAACAAGCCACTTAAAAACAATCCAGTGGGCCTTATTTTTATTATCTTCAAAATAAAGAGTTTTTCTTGGAGGATATCCAAAATTCATTACAGCAATAACAAGTCCTCTCTCACCTACAGTCTCTGCATGTTAGTCTCTAACTCTATAGGATTATTTTTTCTAAATGTCAAACTAATTTTACTACTTCTCAGGTTAAATCTTTGACTGATTTCCCATCATACCAATGTACCATGCAGAGCTTTGCACCTGCACATATTACCTTTGTTATCTCCAATTACCTATCCACCTGCAGTCTTTTGAACCACTGAGCATTAGGTGTTCTTCAAATGCACCAGAAAGTCGAATGTCTCTCTAACTTTGCTCATCTGTTCCTTCCGCCTGAGAAACCCTTCCACGACTTATTGAATTAGCTAATTTCTATCTTAAAACTTCAGCTCAGTTTTCCTGTCTTTGAAGAATGATTTGACCGCTTACTTCTCATCTACCTAGCTGCCCTCTCCCCAATCCAGCCCATATCCCAAATACACACAGACTCTCCAAGCAAAGCAAGGAGGCAACAGTCAACCTAGGTAGGGTTAGAGGAAGTGTGCTGCTTAGGGATTGCTTGACTTTCAGAAGTAATAGAATTTAGGGAGTGGCTGACTTTCCCATGCCTGGGTTTTGAAAGGAGGTTGCCACTGATAGGGTGGAATTAACACTGGTTCTGTGGTTATTTATTTGCAGTTTGAAACTAGGGCCAAAAAATAGATATTCTTAATTCCCACCTTAATCATAATACTTAATATTTTGTATAGTAACCATTGATGTTTTTTGTCTCTCTCCTCACTAGACAAATTCCTTGGTGGTAGGAATGCTGTTAAGTTCATCTTTGTATCTAATAGATGCTCAAAAATGAATGAATAAATATTTGAAAATATTTTATAATAAAAATAAAAATGAAAAAAGTATAGAGTGTATCCATATTTACGAATGGAAACACGCAAGTCTAGCCCTGATATGATGGTCCTAACTCAATGTATGAAAGGATATAAACAGACTCTCTACAGAATTAGCACCAGTTATAAAATTATGATATTGGCAATTTGGCAGACTTTTTTCCCTAATACCTCCCTCACACATTTTTAAACTTATTTCTGAGTTACACTAATCCATATTGGTTATTTATCTATTATCTATTAATCTCTGTGTATTATTCCCATGGAGCACATGACCGGTGGAGAAACAGGGAGGAGATCCATAACTAGAGGACGGGCAGCCTAAGGATGAAAGAATTGTTATATTTTTTATCTTTATGTTTAGGATTTAGGAAGAGAAATAAACCACAAGAAAGGGAGTATAAGTTACTTTGTCATTAGATAGTTTTCACATGTGCATACGTGAAAATGAAGGCATTCTATTCTTATTGGTGTCAGGGGCTGCTAGGTGACGTATCTTATATGCACAATCTCACATTTGCTAAAAACACCTTGATTTTGTGATCCCTGTGGAAGGTGATTTATCTGCTATCTCCCACGTGTAGAGTTCTAAGAGTCGAGATTTATCTAGCAAGAAATACAGCTTAGAAATACATCAACCCATCAGCATAGAATTACTTAGACACAGAATGAGCTCTATGGCGTTTAAGAAATGAGAGAGACCATCTTTTATTTAGAATAATGAGACTGAAGGAGTGGAGAAGTTTGCAATCAGCTTTACACCACACTTTTTTGTTCTGATCATTTTTCTAAAAGGAATCATGATTTTCTCTATCACTTTTTCTCTGCTTACCTAAACGGTAAATTTAGACAAGAATTTTGTATGTCTATGAAAATGCTAATAGGTGATCAGCCATATTACGTGGCCAAATGGATTTCTCAGTCATGTTGGAAGACATGTTATACCCAAAGATATGAGAAAATAGTCCCTCAAGCATCATTGCTTTTATTTGAAAGAACTTTTGAAAGTACTTTGAGTAGATGTAATTGTCCCACTTTCTCTCAGGATTTGTGAGCCCACAAAATGGTACCAGTATGCACTGGATGGTGTTCAGAGAGACCTTGATTTTGGGCGTTATTTTCTGTGTTAACACAGTAAGGTCCAGTGGACACAATCCTTGCTTTACAATTCAATGTAGAATTGAACCTGAGTCTGGCTCTACTATGGAAAACATTTGTATAGCTGGTATTCAGACTCCAAAAGTGGGTCCAAATTTCTTTATGTCTTTAGGCATTCTGGGGTAGTAATGGTGGGCTACAAAGTGTCTTATTTGCAATGAGAACTCCACTGGATTTGCCCATTTGAAATTTTAGGGAAGGTTCTGAGTCAGAATTATCATATTAGGACTCAGGAATATTCACGAGAAGGTAACTAACACCTGAAATACTATTCTTGAGAAGGGCATCTTGTCCAAGTCATATTGCTCTCAACAGGGCCAGCATCATGGACACGCAAACTGTGTAGTCACAAGGGCTCTGCATTTAATGTAATGCCCTGCTGTCTGCTATCTTGAATTTCTTAATTTTTTTTTTAACAAGGGACTCTACATTTTTATCTAGCATTGGGTTCTACAAATTATATAATCAATCCTGCCTCTCAAGCCAAGAAAAATCCAATAACAGTTTGTCTTGTTCCAGGACAACAAAGAGGCGTGGGAAAGAAGCATTTCAGTGTTATGCCAAATAGAATTACTAATCTGACACCATGAGAAGTTGGTTTAATTCAAACAACATGGGGAACTCAACAAAACCTTACAAGGAAATGATGATCCCCTGGAGTTTATAGCAATGCTGATAGTGAAAAGCGAGCTCACTCTGGGCTGGCACCAAGAGACCACAAGCTTGAAAGCAGCCCTGGAGCTGAGGTCTACAGAATCTCTGGGCCAGAGAGACTCTTGCTTTAGACACTTGCATGGAATCAACTTGAGCTACTCAGGACACATGTGGAAAAAAAAGGCTGTCATGATCACCCTCCCAGATGTACCCATTCTAATACAGATGGAGGCTACTGCAAGGGTAGGAGAAAGGGGAGACCTGCTGAAAGCAGAAGTTAGAAGTTCTGAGTAAAGCTGGAATCTTAAAGAACGGGAAATAAAATCCAGATGGAGAGTGTCTTCTGCCTTTGTTTGAAAGAACTTTTGAAAGTATTTTGAATAGATCTAATTGTCCCACTTTCTCTCAAGATTTGTGAGCCCACAAAATGGTGTCAAGGTATTAGATGGTGTTCAGAGACACCTTGATTTTAGGCATTATTTTTTGTGTCGACACAGTAAGGTCCAGCAGACACAATCCTTGCTTTACAATTCAATATAGAATTGAATCTGAGTGTTGCTCTACTATGGGAAACATATGATCTTAGAAACAAGTATCCTGGTTACAATTTCTGTGATTTTAAAACTTTTGTAAAAATAGAGCTGCTTAGGGCTTGAAGGAAGTCAAGGAGAGTCCCTTAAAGAAATATCTGCAGCTCAACTTTGCATTTCTATTATATTTTGTGAAAACTGGGAGGAAAAATCTATTCTGAACTTTTTCCTTAGTGAAAATATGAGTTCTGTGAGTACATACAGGTTTACAAAAAAAAGTCTTCATGAGAAAAAGCTGCAAAATTGGAAATTTATGTAGCCTATTACAAATAGGTGGATTTAGGATAGGTCTTTCACTATGGGATAGGCAGATTTTTTAAATATGTCTATAAAGCTGGCTTGGACTCTGTTATAGAAACAGATGGTCTTATAGACAGTTTGGATTGGAGTGAAGAGAAATATTGCTCGCCGTGACAGGGCTCAGCATTCAAATGAGAGCTGCACCTCAGTCTGAAAGAAAGGTTGAAATTCGGCCATGAAAAAGCAGGTGGGGGCCCAACAACTGCCTATTGCCACATTTTGATTGTAAACTACCTGAGGGTAGGACCAGCTTCTATCATGGTGCTGTTGATAATAAACACGCATGGTTCATGGAGGTGAGCAGAGCTGTGATCATGAGCAGCAGCATCAGAGAACAAACAGGGGTCTACTTAAACCAGTCATGGAAGTTATTTTGCTTGTGTGATAGGGCCAGACTCTAATTTTTAAGAGTCTAATTAATGGTCGGAAACCTTCCATGAATTATTCAGTGTGACGCTGGTGTTAAGTTACTGAAACACTTTTCTTTGGTTGGGTAACATGATATCTGATGAAGAATTTCTACCACAGAAATTCTGCTCTGCCATCATAATTCAGAAGAGAAATAAATGACAGCAATTAGCATATGTTCTTCTACTAACCGCTTCAAAAATAAAAGATCTTGTAGTACAAATGCTCATTTGTGAGGGATGGCTCCAGAATTCTGGGTGATGCCACTATATATCTTTTGGCTCCAAATGTATCCATTGACTTCAGACATTCAGAAGGCTGAGAAACTCCTCAGCCTCCTCAGCATGGTAAAGGAAAAACAACATGGAGCTTTGATAAAATAAACTTGGGTTTGAATTATAGTGTCATCAATCACTAGCCATGTTATATAAGCAATAATTAATTTTTTCTGTCATGTTAATGGACATTATATTATTTTTAGTAGGCCAGATTATGTTGCTGTAACAAACAATTCCTAAACTTCAATGGCTGTACACAAAAATATTTACTTCTTGCTTACGATATCTGTTCAACCTGATGGGGCTCTGCATGCTATAGTCACTTGAGGACCCAGGCTTATGGAGCTCCCATCAGGAGAAGTGCTTCCATGGAACCACAGAAAAAGAAAAAGATCGTGCGTATTGTGCACTCAATCTCACAGCTTCTATCCAGAAATGACGCGTGTCATTGTCAGTCACATTTCATTGGCCAGACAAGTCACATTGCCATGACAAACTTCAAAGGAGGTGAGAGAATACAATCCCACCATGTGCCCAAAGGAGAAGAGAACTGGGATATTTTTGAACACCACCAATGACTATTAGAAAAAATTAATGTCTACTCCATAGAGTTGTTGTCTAATTGTGTATGTAAAGCGTCTTAATAGTAGTAGAGGCTCAGTGGAAGGTAGTTATTATCAAAAGTAGGTTTGATTAAATGAAATATTTATAACCATGACTTACTGATAAGTATGGCAGATTAAACGTTCACGCTTAACTGCAAACTTTCCCCAAATTTAACTAAAATTATAATTATAGGTTAATTATAATTAAAACTCACTAAAATTATAATAACTAAAATTTTTAAAAAGTTATAAACCCACAATGATAAAGAAAATACAAGAGTAAATGAAAAAATACCAAGAATTTTTTAAAGATGCCTTAAGGCATACATAAAAGAGAACAATGAATCAAAGTTAGGAAGTGAGTATAGATGTCAGGTCTGCCCTGAGATTTTAGGAACCTAAAGTTTTGGAAATTCTTCATCATGAGGCAATTGGAAAAGTAGGTTTGGGGAATGTGCTGAGCTGGGAGCTGGAATCTGAGATTCACACATTTAGCTGGAGCTTTTGAAGGGCTGAGAGCTTCTATGAAATATGTGTTCAAAAAAAATTGTCTGCCAGGAAAGTCCACAAGGAAATCTATTAATCTCTACCACAGTTCTGAATGGAAAACAACTAGTAATAAAAATATTCTCCTATAGAATGTTTAACTATAATTTTTTCCCAAGCTGGTGTGGCTTTTAATTTATACCATCTGAACAGTCTGGGAAATTCAGAGCAGACTAAGTTAAAGTGCTTCTATGTTGGTGGCTCCGCCTCATGCCCACTGGGAACAAATATTGTCTGGAGGAAAACTTCTGGTTGCTAAGATTCCCATGAATTAAATTCAGCCAAAACAATGAATTCACTATAAAAAATTAACACACACACAGAGAAAAGTCACTGGGAACAATAGTAAAATTGTAATATTGCTGGGAACTATTCCTGGGTCCTTTTATTCTTTATTAATTAATTTATAGCCATAAATTAATGATCTCCAGTACTACCCTAGTTCTCTGGTAGTTGATCAAAGATACAGACATGAGAATAGCTGAGCCTCAACCTCATATAGTTTCCAATCAAAATGAGGAAACAGACTGGAAGACAACTATAATATAATAGAAAGTTTATAGTAGAGTTATCCAGAAGGTATTACAAAGACACAACAACAGAAATGCCTAATTTGCTTAGAAGGAACCAAATTTTATTATATATTAAATATAATAAAACATAGTTATAGCATATTAAAATCACTTGATGGTAATTATTTGTGGAGTAACTCAGAGTTGAATTTTGTAATGTGACTTTACAGTCAAGGGTGAATATGATGGGTGTGGCGCAGTGAGGAACATTAGAGACTGAGGGTGTCTTTGCTAAGACAGAGGAGAGAAGGAGCAGTGCGTTGGAACATTGTTAAGTGAGAAAAGTAAACAGTTTACATACATAATAATTAATAAAATATTATATAAAATAAATATATATGTGATAAAATATATTAATATTTTATATATTGATATATTTTTTGATATATTGATATAATATAGCATATATAATTAAATATATGATATAAAATAATAATATATTATAATGTATATAATAATCCCATTTTTTTAAACCATAAAGGAAGTGCATTAGTCTATTATTACAGATTTGTATCTTTATAAGAGAGAGGTTCTGTAAAAAAAGGCTTGGTGGCTTGAGGTAGATACTTTTACTCCTGACTCATAATTTTTAAAATGTGATTATTCTAAGGGTAATTTTTACTTTTTTTAATTTTTGGTTTATTCATGTTCAAAATTTGTATAAAAAGCACGTGAACTCTTCTACATAGAATAAATTAGGGGTCCAGGTCAGAGTTAGCCTTGAGTTCAAAGACCAGGTTCTGGACTTATTCCTTTGGAAAATGGCAACTCATTGAGTCATTGAATATTTCAAGGAGGGATTCTTTATGATTTGATTTATTTCCTAGAAAAAAAGCTTTACACCCAACAAATATGTCTGACACCAAAGATGATTGTTCTCTTTATTTCCCACTGAACTTGGATTTTAGCTTAGATTAGAGCTTAGATTTGGCATCTATCTGTATCTATATCTATATCTATATCTATCTCTATCTCTATATCTATCTATATAACTGAGTGAGGTCACAGTCTTCAGAATTGTTTTCTCACATATGTGTATTACTAACACAGCTCGCAAGTCACTTTTTTTTTTTTTGTGAGGAAGATCAGGCCTGAGCTAACATCTGTTGCTAATCCTCCTCTTTTTTTCCACCCCCCCCAAAGCCCCAGTAGAAAGTTGTAAGTCATAGTTGCACATCCTTCTAGTTGCTGTATGTGGGACGCGGCCTCAGCATGGCCGGAGAAGTGGTGCGTCGGTGCCCACCCAGGATCCGAACCCGGGCTGCCAGTAGCAGTGCGCACGCACTTAACCGCTAAGCCACGGGGCCGGCCCCTACCAGCAAGTCACTTTTTTACAGTCCATCAAGTCTTTTTCAGGACTTCTCATCTTTAAGCATTGCTTGTACTTTGGGCAAAGCCAGTGCAGCAAAAGTAAAGTAAAATACCCTAATGGACAGTGCCTGGTGTGATTTTTGTTTTCTTTCTTTAAGTTGATATATCCTGTTCCAGTATTTGCATGTTTTTCCTTTTCCATTTTTAATGGCAGCCCTATACTGGACTCATAGCTTTAAGGATTTTTCATTCATTTCATTCACAGACCCCTTAAATCTCGTTTTAGTCATTATCTTATATGACTCAATATACTATGTGGTCTCATTTCTGTCTCCTGCTCTTAGATTCATTGTTTTCCTGAGGTTTACGTTCTCCTTGGGCATATTCTCTCATCTGTGGATAAATAGTTGCTGAAACTGCTAATTTTGATATTTTGTATTTTCTATTCTTTTTAAGTTATTTACTTTTACAAGGAGGAAGAGATATTTTAAAAGTGACCATTGGAAACATATGCATTGCCCTACCCAAGACTCTGCTTCATAAACCCTCTCCATCTTCTGATATTGGCCTACTCTTCTCTCCTTTGTGCATCTTAACGCTGTGATGCTTTATGGACACTTATCTGATCTTTGCTTTAATGTGACAAAAACTACTACAGGTCCCTTGTGGCTTTGGATCGAGATTTCACTGTGACTGTGTAAGTTTGTGAAGTGCTAAGTTAAGAGGGAGAAGACTTCTAAGCTTTACTTCTCACAGAAAATCCTCAAATCACTGCTCACTCTTTTAGCTTTACTTTCTGAGTTAAGTGTATGTGAAAACTAATTATCTTATATAAAGTAATACAAGTGAAAATTAGTGGGTTTTTTTTTTTTGAGAAGACAAAGGTAGATAAAGGGAGAAATAATAGGGAGGGAAAAAAGAGAAACACTTGTTAAATACAATGTGTCTTTATTTTTTGCTTCACCTTGATGAATAACTAATTTAGTTGACTTTTATTTTTTAACTATCTTTTTAGACCACTCCTGAATTTTAAAATTAACCTGGATTATGCAAACAAAAGGTTCCAATCGTGGCTCAGGAGCCAATTAGCTGTTAATCTTAAAAAGTGACTTGGACTTTCTGGACTTCAGTTTCCTCATCTCTAAACTGAGGATTTCTATTATTGGGAATCTTGGCCACTCCACGGAGGTGCTTGGGGGCCCATCTGTGGTGAGATCCACCAGAGTGGCTGTGTGTTTAGCTGCTCTTATCTGTTGTGCTTCTACTTAGGAATTATTTTCGAGGAAAAGTTTCTACCACTAAAAATGTTGAAAGCCAAACCTCCAGTGATCTCTAAATTTTTTCCCTTCTCCAACATCCTATGAGTCTATGAAAGCTACCATCTCAGTGGTTCTTGTAAATAGAGCTTTTGGTGCCATGTCACTGATTTTCAAATCCGTTTAGATATCAAAATCATGTTTGAAATTGTTTGTTTTTGATAGAGATTCCTGCCTTTCCTTTTGATTTACTAAGTCAAAATTGTAGAGGAGGAGCAATAATTTTCCTTCTGTTGAAATAAAATTCTAGGCTCATTGGCAAACCAAAACTTGGATAACTTTAGTGTCCCTGTAAATGCTCTGCTTGACCAGAACACAGTATATCCAGTTAGCCAACCCCGAAACGCCAAGCCAGCTCTGGGCTCTATAGTTATTTTCTTGTTCCTTCTCACCCCAAGCAAGGTTGACTGTGTGGCCCCAGCCAATCAGATATTTCTATATGTCTCTTCCTTGTTCTTTATTCTTTATCCTATAAAATCTTCCTGTCTCCTGCCCCATTTTGCAGTTCTCCAAAAGGAGACTGTCCACTGCATGAAGTGTTACATAAAGTTTGTTTGTATCACCTAAATTATCTTCTTTAATCGTTTTTAACACTTCTACTTTTCATTGTTCTTGGCTGAGATCCCTCTGTAAATTTTAATTTCTGACGTATATATGGGAGCCCCACAAAGACAGGAGACTCAAAAGGCAGCCAGATGATTGAGGCCTGTATACCATCCTGAACTAAGGAAAGGGATAGAGATCTGGGGCTTCAAAAGAAGGGAAGACAAATCTTTTTATGGTGAGAAGAACAAATGTTTGGTAATCAAAGTTCTCCCTGCCATGCAAATTAGTCTCCCAGATGAAAAAGTTATGTCTGGTAATATCTCTCTTTCTGGTACAGGCCCTCTTTCTAATGTAAATTTCCATTACAAAAGGGTAACTTTTACTTTGTTTTCAGAGCTCCTCCTGTGTCTGTAGTTTCTATAAATAATCTTTATGCCAAAGAGGCATGTTTTGGGGTGGGGTATTCTGCTACCCTTCAGAATCTCTATGGCAAAAGCTGGGCAGTTACATATTTTAAATCCCTCCCCAGGGTCATCTGCATGTGCAGGCAACATTGAAACCACCACCTAAGCCCCAAAATGTGGGGCTGAACTCAGGAAGTCAGATGGGCCATACCTGTAACTTGATATAACAGCCAACAATTTCTATGTGTTTTATAAATATTAACAAGTCAACCTGTAGACTCTGATTTAGTGGGTCTGGCAGAGGCCCCAGGGAAGTTTGAGAAAAGATGCATTAGCATATAATTTTTTTTAAAACTCTTCTCTCTATAAAGGGCTGTACATGTAAATAACTTGTTGTTTCTTTGCTTTTGCCTTTCACACATACCGAGTCATGTTGGTAAGCTAGCTAACTAGTAAATGTAATTCTTGGGTGATCCAAAATTTAAACTGATATAAGACAGATTAACAGGAGAAAAACATATAACTTTATATGTTTTATGTGCTACAAGAACCCTCATAAGGAAGGAAGACCCAAAGAAATAATACATGTAATCTACATGTTTTTATAGTAAGTTGTGTAGGGGAGGAAGACAATTCTGCTACCCTCTAGGTCCTCTGGCTGGCCTAAGAATTAAATTGACATGAGACAGAATAACAGGAGAAAAATCGAAGAAGGCTTTATAACATGTATACATGCGAGAAACCTAGCAAAACTGAGTAACTCACAGAATAGCCAAACCTGCCACCTTAAATACCATTTTCAGCTAAAGACAAAGGAGGGTGATGGGGGTAGTGGTTTGGGGCATCAAAGGGGAGGAAGACAATTTACATGGAGGTGGAAATGTAAATGCTTCTTAAACAAGGGTTCCCTGGGCCAGCTGTAGACAATATTATCTTCTGGTATTAGCTCCTTCCTGGAACAGGCCTTCTGTCTTAAATTCTTTTAGGCAGTTAGCAGGGAGGTCAAAGTTTCTTTCAGAGTCTTTTGTTCTTAAAAATAATCAAGCCAAAGAGACACATTTTGAGGTGGCCAATTCTGATCCCCCACAGTTGAAAAAACAGAGGCAATTGTGGAAAAAGTAACTAAACTCTGTGGGGAGGTTAAAGGAAAATAAGAAGTATTTAAGTAAGGTTTTTTTAAATAGAATTCTCTACGTCTCAACTTTAATCTTTGATGATAAGAAAGTCACTTTCCTTCTGGTATGGGAAGGACACCTTTCACAGGAGAATTTCTTCTCCTGCTTTTAAGAGAAAGAAAGATCAGAGTGTTTTCTTGCATTTGCTGTTTTTCAAGTGTTTTTAACTCAAAATAATGCCAAAGTGGTATATTCTGCCACCTTTCACTACATACCAGTGTTATAATTGTTTTTTAATGTATTATTTTACCGTTATAACAATCCTGAGAGTTAAGTAACTAGCATACCCATTTTACAGATAAGGAAATGAAAGCACAGAGTATAAAGGGCATTTATGGAAGGTTGCAAAGCTGGTAAATGTCAGAGCTGGGATTCAAATCCAAACTCTGACTTACAATATACTGACTCTAGTGTATTTTGCATTTTTTCAAAGTTATCTGAAAAGCACTCAACTCTGATGCCATCAGCTGGCAAAGTACTCCCTCCAAATGGGAATAGAGGGGGTGAAGTAAGATTAGTAGCAATTGATTCACAAGGCTATGTGCTATATAATGCTTTTACACAGACTCTTGGAGAGAAGCTATCTTGGGTGGAGACAGAGTTGGGGGTAGAAATAGTAAGGGATGAAAGATTTGCTGCAACTCCCTCCCTACTTACCACTTCCACTAAAGCCTGGAAACATGCTATGGTTGAAGAAGGTTTTGGCAGTGAGACAGCCAACTTTGGTCCAGGATTTTGCTTAGGGATAGAATTTAGAGAAGTTTTTAATATTCATAGTATCATAATAAATGGGAAATTTAAAAACTTCGTCTAATTTTATAATTTGCTGGAACCATCTGGACTTGGGATCAGATAATAGTGTGAAGATTTACAAAAACACTTTATACAAACCTTTGCCCTACAAAATCTAAACAGAAAATATTATTTATTAATAAAATTATGGGTATACGGGAACCAATTATCTAGGCTTCTTTCATCGATCTTATTTTTGCATCCTGAGTTAATTATACAATTAAATGTTCTTTGAGAGCAGTTCCATAGTTGGAAAATGTGCTTTTTCTGGACTCTCTGTAACTTCTTGCCATATATCAAGTCAAATGTCTTTAAAACATTTTAAGAAAAAAAAAAAAAAATAAAGGTTGTACCTTGATTCTAACTGGCACAATTGTGGCTATCAAGCCTTGAGATCAGAGAAGGAGCTTACCTTCAATCTGATACCTAGGAAAGCCCACCCACCAAATTTTAGTGACTTTATTGATTTCTAGCTCTGGATTTGAGAAGAGTGCCTTTAAATGTGTCTCCCTTTCCTTTGGATAGAGTCAGTTTTAAAGATTTTCTCACTTCAGTAGACATGATCGGGCTAGGTATCCGTAATCTTGGTGCTCTGAAAGAATGTCTGATTGGCTTTCTCTATAAATTAATTGTTAAGAATGTCCGTACGGTGTTATGTCATGCCTTCTACTCTGCACTTCGTCCCACGTTTTCAGTCACACTCTTTCCTTGACTTATCCCTTGCAATGGTCTTTGAGTTGGTAAGAATGTACAATTTCTATCAAACAAATACTAAATGTCCAACAAGCTTTCTAATGCTTGAGCAGAGAATATATTATGGTATTGCGGCCCCCAATCTGTTCGAGGGGATGGGCTTTGGGGCTCTTTTCAGAGTCAATTTGGGCAGGATTTATGATTCAGCTATTTTGACTCAAATCAGGCTGAAAATTCCTGGCACTCACACAACTTTAACTAGATTAAAATTGGCCTAAATATATCATCAGGCTGTTCTTTTGGCACAATGCATTAGCAAAGCGGGAAAGGAAATAAAAGTACCTGGGATTTTTCTCTAGCTGGTTGAGTGGTGGGGTGTGTAGTATATGTCTGTGTTTCCATGTGTATATGTTTCTTTCCCAAGTAGTCTATACAGATCTGATTGATTTGCTCTTCAAGTGCCATGAAACTGTTCTTTATGATACTGTTTATTTTGAATTATGTAATTCAATGAATGTAAACTGATGCATAAAATGATTTACTTGTATGAAAGATAATTATGTGACTAAAGATCCTGATTAATTGTATTATTCAATTCACGTCACTACTGAATCTAAAATGTGGAACCATTTTACTCCATTTAAATGGGGGGAAAACTAGCATCATTTTTCGAAAATGAGAGTTGAAGACAGGGCCTTTGTTGCTATGATTATGTTTGTGATTTTAATTGCCGAGATATTCATGTTTGAAAAGTATCTGCTGTCAAAGCAGAGAAGCAGTAAATGTTCATAATGCTTTTCGTACAATGGAAATTACATTGACAATCCATTTTGAGAATAGCCATAATGGTTCCATTTAGTGTGTGTTCTGTGAAGGACCATCAGGGTCAATATAATGCCTATGAACACGTCTGATATAACAGATACTTCTATTATACCATTTCCATTGATGTTATGGAAAGGAAAATGGAGACCTGAACTCTGAAATAATGGAGAAGAAAAGGAGCCTTTTATTTTTCTACTATTATCACATCTGAGAGGCACTCCCTTGTGAAGCCATGGAACAGAAACTTTCATTTGAATTTTTTAATGCTGTTTTTCTTTAGAGAATTGGAAAGAAGAAAACAATTGATTAAAAAATACATGCAAAAACTCTGGGAAATGTTCAGTTGTAAAGACAGATTAGTGACCTACTTCTCTACTGTTTCTTAAATGAAGTCCTGCTTGGAGACTAGAGGAAGGATTAAATGAGCTTTCTGACCCATTTTGATTCCAAATGATATGATATACAAACAAAAATTTTTAAAAACCTAGTCAATTCCACTTAGTTTACTCAATTCCAAAATATCCAAAATATCTAAAGTATTTTTCCTGTTTTGTCCTACTCCTACTGAGAATGCTCAAAGAGAAAGATTTCAGAATGGAGGTCAAGAGAGGCAGCAAAAATTTCTATACTTCTGCTCTTTTCTTTCAAGTTAGATGGAGTAAGCCCTAAAAATACGCTGGCATGAGTGTACCTGTGGTGTTATGCTGCAGCTGGCTCACACTGGTTCAAGACTGTCAACTGTTAATTTTCAGGAATTTTGCAAACCAGTTGTTCAACAAAAGCATGGTTTGAAGATACACTATATAGACATAGAATTAAACTACATTAAAAAAATAATAAATATTCAAACTCTTCATTTTCTTATTATTTTACTACATTTTACTATTATCCATACTCTTAATATCATTTATGTCTAATGTACCTGTATGATGAAAATACTATATAATGGTGCGCTACTGTACATTTCTTCCCAACACTGTATTTCATGACTGCTTGGTAGCTTGAAATTGGCTGTGGTGTGAGTATTTGAAAATGGTATGGTGTTACCATGCAAAGGGCTCAATCGGTTCACCACAAGATGAAACCAATTAGTTGAGAGGCAAGACGGTGGTAGAGAAAGGACTTTATTAAACAATGAGCTAGCTGATTGGAAGATAGCAGACTAGCATCCAAAAAAATCCATCCTAAGAGGGTACAGAATCTTGAAACAGTTATATAGGGCCAGAGGGTTATAGATGAGGGGGTCAGGAATGTTGACCATCTGGTGTTGCAGACTAGGAGTCACCACACCAGGACTCTCAGCTATCATCAATGATGGATACCAGTATAGAATTTCTGTCCAAAGGTCATCACATTCCTAAGGAATTCAAAAGAACAAAGTTATCTCCTTTATGCAGCTGGGAAATATATAGTAGGCAGGTGTCAGAAAACCTACAGAGCATGCGTGTTTCCCAGAGGATGATTATCAATTCATTTAGACTATGTGCAGGCTCAAGTGTTCCCTAGGGGGGAAGAAAAGCAAAGGTTATAGAGAGTTACAAGATGGCTTCCCTTAGGCCAAGTCTGGTTTGGCCTATAACAGTAGTATTTATACCACAGACATCGGATATTGGCAAATCAGCACCTGGTTTATTGTTTTGTTCATGGTCTAGACTTAAGAAAGCGGTGGAGAATGTTAATAATTCAGATTTAACTTAAAAGTGTATAGCAATGATTAAAAAATAGGCCAAAGACCTTAACAGACACCTCATCAATGCAGATATACAAATTGCAAATAAGCAAATGAAAAGATGTTCCAATCACGTGACATCAGGGAAATGCAAATTAAAACAACAATGAGATACCACTACACACTTACTAGAATGACCAAAATCCAAAACACTTACAGTATCAAATGCTGGTGAGGATGTGGAGCAACAGGAATTCTCATACATTGCTGGTGTGGATGCAAAATGGTACAGCCATTTTGGAAAATAGTTTGGTGGTTTCTTACAAAACTAAACATACTCTTACCATATGATCTAGTAATTAGGCTCCTTAGTATTTACACAAAGGAGTTGAAAACTTATATCCATATAAAACCTACACCTAGATGTTTATAGCAGCTTTATTCATAATTGCAAAAACTTGGAAGCAACCAAGATGTCCTTCTGTAGCTGAATGGATAAACTGTGGTACATACAAACAATGGAATATTATTTGGCACTGAAAAGAATGAGCTGTCAAGCCATGAAAAGACATGGAGGAACCTTAAATGCATATTACTAAGTGAAAGAAACCAATCTGGAAAGGCTGCATACTCTACGATTCCACCTATATGACATTCTAGAAAAGGTGAAATTATGGAGACAGTAAAAAGATCAGTGGTCGCTAGGGGTTGGAGGGGGAAAGGGATGAATAGGTGGAGCATAGACAATTTTTAGGGCAGTGGAAATGCTCTGTTTGATATTATAGTGATGGATATCTGTCATTATACAGTTGCCCAAGCCCATAAACTGTACAACATTGAGGGTGAACTCTAATGTAAACTATGGACTTTTGGTGAATATAATGTGTTAATGTAGCTTCATCAGTTGTGATAAATTTACCCTCTAGTGGGGGATGTTGATAATGAGTCTATCCATGTGTACAGGCAGGAAGTATATGAGACACCTCTGTACTTTCCTCTCAATTTTTCTGTGATCCTAAAACTGCTCTAAAAAATTAGTCTTTAATAAAAAAAAATGCATAGTGTCTATAGCAAATTGTTACAAATTTGGGAATATTCTTCCAGTACATGAAACTATTTTCCAATTCAGCAAAGAAATCACTCAATAATTGAAAAATGAGTGAAGTTATAGCATACATCTTCATTGTTTCACTTTTATCCCACTAATTAACATAAACAAAAATATCAACCAATATTCATGTAGGAACTACACTTGTTCATCCATTGCAACCATTGGCTGTTTATGGACAAAAAATTGTGCCAAACTCAGTGAAAGTATTCTATGAGAATCAATTGGCTAAGTGAATTAATAATAAAGAGTATTATATATTTTATTATTATTTGTAAATAAACTACATATTCTTTTTATATGTATCATAAATTTATAATAAAGATATACGAGTGTATGTGTGTATGCATGCATATATTTTTTCAGATAACCTGTTGTCACATATTACCAGCACACCACTGTGTATCTAAATGCTATAATTTTAAATAATCTAGCCTAAGAACATCTCTCTCCCACCTACCTATTCTAATGCCTGAAATTTCTCTGTTAGAGATTGTCTCATTAGCTTAAAATGTTGAGCCCTTTCAAAAGACAACTATTTATCAAAAGGGTACTGATGGAAGCTCAATTATGTATACCATAAATTGGAATTCATATATCAGACAAGGGTTTATTTTAGTGCCTTGACAAGTTTTTTTTAAATTGAGATTTTGTGATTTTTGAATCATAGATAATACTATGCAAAATTTAGTGGAGGAAACTAAGGCTCAGAAAGATTGATGGTCAAGAAATCACACAACTATTTAGATAATAATAATTCATTTCTTGAATCCTTGTTATATGCTATGGTCTGAAAGTTTGTGTACCCCCAAAATTTATATGTTGAAATCCTAAGCCCCAAAGGTGATGGTATTAGTAGGTGGGGCCTTTGGATGGTGATTAGGTCATGAGGGTGGAGCCCTCAAGAATGGGATTAGTGCTCTTATAAAAGAGACCCCACAGAACTCCCTAGCCCGTTCTGCCATGTGAGGACACAGCAAAGAATCTGTGACCTGGAAGAGGGCCCTCATCCAACCCTGCTGGCACCCTAATCTTGGATTCCCAGTCTCCAGAACTGTAAGTATTAAATTTCTGCTGTTTATAAGCCATCTACTCTATGGTATTTTGTTATAGCAGCCTGAATGGACTAAGAGAGTATTTGTCATTCAGTATACTAAGAACCTAATATTAATTATTTTATTTAATTCTTACATTGATCCTCTGTTCGTTCTTCATTTTGTCCATTTTACAGATAAGGAAACTGAAACACAAAGACTTTTTAGGAAATTTGTCCTCAAGGTCCTACAGCTGGGATCATAGGACTAGGCGGTGGGCCCCAACTATATAATAATAGAGCCTATTCTTTTTTTTTTTCCTAGCTTTATTGACATATAATTGACATATAGTATTGTATAGGTTTAAGGTGTTCAATGTGTTGATTTGATACCCTTACATATTGCAAAATGATTACCTCCATAGTCTTAGCTGATTCTGCCAACACATCACATAATTACCATGTCTTTTATGTGGTGAGAACATTTAAGATCTACTCTCTTAGCAGCTTTCAACACATAATACAGTATTAACTGTAGTCACCATGCTTTACATTAGATCCCTAGAACTTATTCATCTTATAACTGAAAGTTTGTACCCTTTGACCAACGTCTCCCCATTTGTCTCAATCCCCATCTCCTGGTCACCATTCTCTCTCCTTTTCTATAAGTTCGGCTTTTTAAGATTCTGCATATAAGTAAGATCATACAGTATTTGTCTTTCTTTGTCTAGCTTATTTCACTTAGCATAATGCCTTCAAAGTCCATCCATGTTGTCTCAAATGGCAGGATTTCCTTCTTTCTCATATCTGAATAATATTCCATTTTATGTATACATACATACTAAATATTTTTTATCCATTCAACCATTGATGGACCTTAGGTTGTTTCCATATCTTGGCTATTGTGAATAATGCTGCAAAGAACCTGGGAGTGCCAACATCTCTTTGAGATCCTGTTTTCATTTCCTTTGGTTATACCCCCAGAAGTGGGAATGCTGGATCATATGATAATTCTATTTTTAGTTTTTTGAGGAAGCTTCATACTGTTGTCCATAGTGGCTGAACCAATTAGCATTCCTACGAAGAGTGCATTAGGTTTTCCTTTTCTCCACATCTTCACCAACCCTTCTCTCTGACAGCCATTCTGAGAAACAGGAGGTGATATTTCATCCTGATTTGCATTTCCCTGATAATTAGTGATATTGAGCAGGTTTCCATATACCTATTGGCCATTTGTATGTCTTCTTTGGAAAAATGTCTGTTCAGTTTCTCTGCCCACTTTTAAATTGGGTTGTTTAGTTTTTTGCTATTGAGTTGTATGAGTTCTTTATATATTTTGGATATTAACATATATAAGATTTGCAAATATTTTCTCGAATTCTATACCTTGCCTTTTCATTTTGTTGATTGTTTCTTTTGCTGTGCAGAAGCTTTTTAGTTTGCTGTAGTCCTACTTATTAATTTTTTCTTTTGTTCCTTCTTCTTTTGGTGTCATATCCAAAAATCATTGTCAAGACCAATGCCAATAAGCTTTTATTCTATGCTTTCTTCTAGAAGTTTTATGATATCAGGTCTTATGTTTAAGTCTTTAATCCATTTCAAGTTAATTTTTGTGTATCTTGTAAGATATGGCTCCATGTGGTTATCCAGTTTTCCCAGCATCATTTATTGAAGAGACTATCCTTTCCCCATTGAGTATTCTTGGCTTACAGACCCTATTCTTTATCCATTACTTTATACCACTCCTAGAATCCAGACCTTTAATTCCTGAATTAGGGTTTATCACCCCATTTTGTGGCACTCTTTTTAGTATAAGTATTGTTTAATATACATAAAGGGATAAAAATGATGTTCTGAATTATTAATTGATAGGAAGAGGTTCAAAGATTGAGGCTCAGGTCACTCCAATGTTAAGGACTTACGTAGACTAGGAGAAACAAGAAACATCTGTTAACTGGGACCATGAAAATGCTGCATAACAAACAATCACAAAATATCAATGGTATATAGGAATAAGTATTTGTTTAGGTCACAAGTCTTAGAATTAGCTGCTCTAAGCTGGGCTCAGCTGATCTGGGCTGGGCTCACTCGTGTTTCTGCAGGCTGATTCAAAGCTTTGTTTTAGGCAGGGCCAGACCAGGGCAGCTTATCTGCAGCAGCTCTGCTGCACATGTCAGGCCTTCTTCTGGGACCGTTGGACAAGCCTAGGCATGTCCTTCTCATGTCAATGGCTTTTTCAAGCCTCTGCTTGCAATACATTTGTTAATAAACCCTTGACTGAAGCAAGTCACACAGTTTAACCCTAACTCAGACAAAGGGGAAATAAGCTACACCTACAATGGGAGGGCATTGTAAAGTTTTTTTTGCAAAGATGTGTACATGACAGAGATGAATGATTAAGTCTACTACTGCAATATACCTCAGAAACTAAGGCTGAGTGACACATGACATTGGAAGAAAACAGTGTTTCACTGGAAGCCAAGTGAAAAGCGTATCAAGGAGAACATGATCTTCTGTGCTAAATGTTACTGATGGGTCAGGTAAGATGAAGAATGAGCATTAAACATTGGAGGTCATTAGTGACTCTGAGAAGAACAGTTTCAATACATTGCTGGGGACAAAATTGTCATTGGTGAAGATTTAGGAGAGAATAGGAGGAGAGAAATTGGAGAGAATAATTATAAAACAATATTTTCATGGATTTTTGCTGCAAAAAAGCATGGAGAGATGGACTGGTACCTGACAAAGAAATGGGGTCTAAAGAGATTTTTAAACTATTTATTTACTTTAATATGGGATAATAGTAGGTTTATAGGCGATGGGAGTCACTCGGTAGATGAGGGGAAATTGATGATGCAGTACAAATAACAGAGGATTTTTGGCATGGTCTTTGAATAGGCAGGATGAGATAGGACCTAGTTCACAATTGGTAGGATTGTCTTTACAGAGGATCCTGGAGAATTTATCTGTAGTAAAAGAACAGGAGGCAGAGCGTATGCTGATAATGGATACACGCGGTCATGGGAGTCTGTAGAAGTTCCCCCAGGATATAACAGACTTCCAAACCCTGGAATTCTTTAGTATGAAAGTGAGAGAACTATCAGCATGATCATCTACAGGTGAACATTTTCACTTTCTGTGACAACTCTCAATTTTACTTTTGTGACTTTCAACCAGCATATGTAGAGACTAGAAATCAGCATAAAAACGTTCCCTCCTCACTCAGTATAAGAAATCACATTAAAGTGCATTTACTTCTCAATGTTGTTTTTGACCTGAGAGTTTAAAAATCTTTTTATCCCTACTAAACAAACTGCATGGTTGAAATTACTCTTGAAGTACCTCTTCAGGATTAAACATCTGAAACATTAGTGACAAGAATCAATGGCTCCCTTTGTAGTGATTGAGTATTAAGCACTTTCTTTTTCCCCAGACTAGAGCTTGATTGACTTAATGGATAAGAAGCCCCAAGTACACTTGTAGCAGTCAAAGAAAAAAAAAACCTAAAATAAGAGAAAAATAAAAGCTAAAGATGAACAAAATACCCATATCTTAGGACCCAAGTGAAATTTGCCAGAGAACGCTCTTTGTTCTCTTTATTATGAATTTTGTTTTCAGAAAACAACCAAAAATGTGTCCCTCCTGAAGCACTTGTAGTCTTCAACTAGAGTCTCTCCATATTTAAGTCACAGAATCTCTGCTTTTTGTTTCTCTCTTCTGCCATCAATGAAACCAGGCTCTTGCGATAGTCTGGGGTGACCTTGTTTTCACACCAGATTGCTTAGCTCAATGCTAGAATGAAAACAAATAATGCTACAATATAAATCTGTCCTCATAATAAAATAAATTGGAGATGGTGAAGGGTGGCAGATGGATTCCAAACTAAAGGAATCCATCCTTCATGAATTTGGGATTTAAAAACCAAACTCTGTGCCAGGGACTAGATGGACATTTGGGAGACCTTTGGCCAAGGATCTTATCCTTATTCCTGTCATTGGGACCATCCGTGTGACTTCAGGCTTCC
This sequence comes from Ceratotherium simum simum, assembly GCF_057802395.1. NCBI lineage: Eukaryota > Metazoa > Chordata > Mammalia > Perissodactyla > Rhinocerotidae > Ceratotherium > Ceratotherium simum. The sequence goes on from NC_141904.1 coordinate 26,595,675, forward strand.
GCATACATGCTGCATGGTATGACCTCAGCCTGCCTCCTTTGCCAGGTTATGCAGACTTGCTGTGGGGGCTCTCAGTAATGATAATACTGATAATAAACTAGGTATTTGTTTGGGTGGAAACACTGCCTGTTTTCTAACTCTGTACTTTGGCCTGGTGTGAGAAAATCGTTTTAAATGAATGCTTTAAAGCTGTGCTGTCTTTGATGAAAATTTGAAGCTTATTTCCCTTACAAAAAAGATGCACTCATTTAAAATTAAAACCAGGCTTACAAATGAGCTAGAACTATTTTCTTTCCGTTTTGACTAAAAAAAGTCACGTATTTCATGTCTTTTACCAAATTTTGTGTAAAGAAAATAAAACACAGTTTTCTCAGAGAGGAACTGGAACTGCTCATGGCAATGTCTGGAGACATTTTTGTTTGTCACAATGAGGGGGTTGCTCCTGGCCTCTGGTGGGAAGAGCTGATGCTGCTAAATATCCTACAATGCACAGGACAGTCTCCTTCCCCCTTAAAAAGAAATATCCGGGGGCTGCCTGGTGGCGCAGCAGTTAAGTGCACGCGCTCCGCTTCAGCAGCCTGGGATTCGCAGGTTCGGATCTCAGGCGCACACCAACGCACTGCTTGTTAAGCAATGCTGTGGTGGCGTCCCATAAAAAGTAGAGGAAGATGGGCAGGGATGTTAGCGCAGGGCCAGTCTTCCCCAGCAAAAAAGAGGAGAACTGGGGGCCAGCCACGTGGCTTAGCGGTTAAGTGCACGTGCTTCACTACTGACGCCCCGGGTTCGGATCCTGGGCGTGGACTGACGCACTGCTTCTCCGGCCATGCTGAGGCAGCGTCCCACATACAGCAACTAAAAGGATGTGCAACTATGACATATAACTATCTACTGGGGCTTTGGGGAAAAAAAAAAAGGAGGAGGACTGGCAATAGATGTTAGCTCAGAGCGGGTCTTCCTCAGCAAAAATAGGAGGATTGGCATGGATGTTAGCTCAGGGCTGATCTTCCTCACACACACACAAAAAGAGTGTCCAGCCTCAAACGTGAATAGAACAGTGTTGAGGTTGGGAAACCCTCTGTAGGGTGATAATCATGTCAGATCTTCATACCATTTCCCAGTGAGTCCAGAAAGGTTAATTAACCCCTCTAATACTAAAAGAGATCCACAGGGATTTCCACTTCCTGTCTAGAATGTGAGATGACATGGAAGATCTTCACTCATGGTAACACCAAGTAAAATATAGATAATATAAAAGTCACACATATTCATGTGGCTATTGAAGAATTCTAGATGCAAGAAAGGCTTGATGAACTGATTTCCAGAGAACGGAGCCCTGCATAGTTGAGCAGCAAGCTGCAGCAGGTTCTGGAGCAAAAACTGGGACTGGATGTAGTTAGAGGAGGAAGAAAACCCACTAGAGATCTAAAACTTTGAGGTTGAGAAGGCAGCCGAGGCACTGGCAACAGCGGGAGCAGGTGGGATGGATTGGAGTCTAGAAAATCCCCAAACACAATAATAGTTTGCTTGGCATAACAACGCTCCCTGCTTTACTTCTAATTTTTATCAGGAAAATAAAGTGGAAGTGAGACTGAAAAGCAGAAAGAACCTGGGCAGTCTCGCACACTCTCCCAGTGCCTGGAAGCACGGAATCAAATCATTCAACCTCAGCCCACCCTGTTTTTGGCTTCAGGCTCAATCACTGGTAACCAAAAAAAAAAAGTCTAGCCCCTAGATGACAGTAGGGGCAGTTATGGTAGTGAAAGTAGCAACAGCACTGGTTGGGCTCAATTTTCTTAATACTGTGGCTTAGTCACAGACTCATGGTGAAATCTCTTTACTTTAGCAAACAAATATTAGAAAAAGTTTCCACTCTCAAGGAATAATAATAATAATTACAGTAACAATAAAAATAATAAATTCGCAGTATTCCTCAACCTCTATTGTGCTTCCCTAGATATATGACCCCATACAACAAAAAACTGCAAAACACGCAAAGAAGCAAGTAAATAGAACTTATACTCATAAAATAACATTCATTTAGACTAACCCAGAGATGACCCAGATACTGGAAATAGCTGACAAGGACTTTAAAATAATTATTATGAATATTTGAAGAATTTATAGGAAGAGATGGAAAGAATGAGAGAACAGATAGAGAATTTCATTGAAGAAATGGAAACTGCAAAAATAAGAAAAGAGAAATCCTAGATATGAAAGATATAAGTGAAATTTAAGAGTACATTAAATTAATTTAACAACAGAATAAACACTGTAAAGGAAAGGATCAATCAGCTTAAAGACAGATCCATAGAAATGATCTGAAATGAAGAATAGAGAGAAAGAAATTGAACAAGAGCAGAGCATATGTGAGCCATGGGATAACATCAAATGATTGAATATATGTGTACTAAGATTACCAGAAGGAGAAGAGAGATTTGGCCTGAAAAAATTACAAAGATAAAAGACTTTATACTTTATGTTTCCATTTATCTAACTTTCAAGATTGTTTAAATTTAATTATAAATTAATATATAATATAATAATTTATGATATAAAATTTATAGCATAAATATATAATAATATTATATCAATATATATTTGCAGTCATAGCAATCAGAATACTGCTTCTGGAGGAAAAGATCATTCAGATCTCTGAATTGAGCAGATTCTAATTTGAGCTTGGAGAGTGACAGTAACACAGGCCTTTGGAAATGAAAAGTGCGTTAGTCTTAAAATAAAAACAAAAAACAAACCTTCGAACGGTTCCAAAAATTTTAAGGACCTCCCCTTACCTGCTCAGAGCTTCGAGTGGATATTTGGAGTCCCCTGACAAAGAACATGGCCTAGCCTTAACGGCCTTTCTTACCATCTTTTTCCCCTTTGGCTTGTTAATTCCTGGAAGAAATCTGGGTCTCAGAGGGGTATTTGGTTGACATCCACCATTAAGAAAGAGATGGGTGTTATAAAAGGAGATTCTTGGCTTCTTTGTCTGGAGGTTGTTGGAGGTATGATTCTTCTTCTACAGAGAAAAATAGAGGAGTTCCTCCTTTTACTGCATACCCTCAGAGGCCTTGGGAATTCTAAGGGTGACTTGATCCCCCTTCAGTGATCTATGAAAAGAAGATGTGCAGTGAAGTGCATTGAAGATACTATTCACAGATGTTTATAGTTACCCTCCTATAAGAAAAGAGAGAAGATGGAAAATTTCCCAAACCCTATCTCATATAATTTTACTTTATCTTTTCTTCTTAAAAAAAGTGTATTCAAACACAATAAAAGCACCCTTAGAAACTTTCCTATCAATAAGCTGAGTTGAGGAATAAAGTGATCAAATAACGATCTATTCTTAATAGCGAACATTTCCTAAATCTGCTCATTGGTTATTTTAATTATGTTGGAATAGGAAATAGCAGTTAATTCTATTGAAATAGAAGCAAATGGAAATATAGGTCAATTATGGCTTGCCCAAGATTACAAAAAAAGAAACAGTTGTGAAAGGGTGGATTTTGTTTTCTGCCATCTAAGCTGAATATCTTACAAAGAGCTTCAAGAGTTCTTTACAAGTAGAGGTTCTCTTTCCGTGTGTCCAGAGACATATGCCACAGTTGCATTTTTAGTAAAGCCTATGAATAAACAAATGTAACAACCACTCTGAAGGTGGCTGAGGGAGAATTACGGTAAAGGAACTCACGCACAAAGAGGAAAGTTGTGTATTCTTTGTTTTAAATTTGAGCAGGTTCTCATTCTTACCAAAATTGGTAGAATTATTTTTTAATATTTTAAATAAAATTTTTATTTCAAAATAATTTTAGATTCACAGAAAAGTTGCAAAGGTAGTATAGGGAGTTCCAATATACTCTTTACTCAGTTTTCCCCATTGTTAGCATCTTATTTTACCAGAATACATTTGTCAAAACTAAGAAAATGACATTGGTACTTTCCTATTAACTGAAGTCCATACTTTGAGTTTCACCAGTTATTTGTTTACTGTCTTCTTTCTGTTCTACGATTCAATTCATGTACCACATTGCATTTAGTTGTCATTTCTCTACAATCTCCTATGATGGTTTCTCAGTCTTTCTTTGAAAATCTGGTAGGATTTTGTTATGGCAGAATAAATTATATTGGATTTGGAAAAAAAAGGAGGGGTAGATATGTTGCTTTGAAATGTTAAAGGAAAAGAAAATACAGAGGAAAAAGTAAATATATTGCTGGAAAAAAGTGGGTACTGACAAGAATGAAGATCCTATCTCAGAATATATTATAGGAGACAAAGGAACAAGCTCTTGCAAAGTACTTTCAAGGTTTCCTACCTTTGGAAGGAGAGGAGGATTTATGCTGTCATTACCCAGCTCTCCTCCTGTGCTAGTACTCTTCAAGACATGTTTAATATGAAACAAGGCAAAAAGAAATTAAGTAACTTTCCCAGGACTACACCTCAGGTGCGTGGTGGAGTATGCCTGATCTGTGCTTTCTCCACAGTGAAAAGTATTTGTACCTCATCTTGAAGGGCATCATAAGAAAGGGGTTCAGTAGGAACAAAATACTAAAATAATAGTGAGAACAAAGTGTGTATGTGTGTGTGTGAGTATGTGGTGGTACCAAATATAAAGCATTAATTATTCAGCTAAGAAATATATTTATCCCAAGAGCAACAGAAAATGTCTACACTTATTAACTAGATGTATATTTGGGAAAATAATTTTTAAAATATATCAGAATGTGGGTAGGTTTGGTGTTCAGTTATTACTGGACCTAGACTGGGGTGCTGAGAGTAAAGAGAGCATGTTAATCCAGGAGATATTGTGAAGAAAAAACAAACAATGAAAAGAGCTTGATGGATGAATGGCTATTCCAAGCAAAGAAAAGAGAAGTAAAAAAATGATTTTGCTGTTCTAAACTTATAGGGGCTAGGAGAATTATGGAACAATATACAGAGATGGGAAAATTGGGTAAATAAGCTGGTTTGGGCAAAGAAATATCATTTGATATCCAAGTGGTGCTGCCCTGTAGCCATCTGGGGATACAGGTTGTAGGCTTAACATAGTTTGGTTCTAGATCTTATATCCTGGTTTGCCTCAGAAAGTCCCAGTCTAAGCCTGTTGTCGGGTATTATGTTTAATATTGCCCCTTTCACTTGCACAAGTGTCCTATTTGGACAATAAGTTATGCAGTTATCCTAACGGGAATCCAGTAAGGTGTGAACTTCTGTAACCATCTGATATTTCCAGATGATGCTAAGTTTGAGAAATAATGCTAGAAAATTTTGGTAAACACAAGCAGGGCACAGTGGTACAGGCTGTCTACTCAGCAGGCAAACTACACCTCAGAGTGTAAAACATCTCGTTCAAGGTTACGGTGAAATAAAATCTGGGAGCTAAATTCTTAGTTTTTGTTTTCCAGAGACATAAAAACACCATACTTTACATGTAATTAAGTAGAAGAGGGGAAAAGAAGAAGAAAATACTGGAAATATATTCTCTATGATAGATCACTGTTAGGAGAGTTCATTTAACCAGAGAGACGGGAACTGAAAACAATGGGGCTGAGAATAGCTTTAATTTATATTATTGTTAACATTGAAATATAACATCTGTACTACGCCTGGATGGGAAACTAGTTTCTACCTGAGATTGGGAAAATTTGACTGTCTTGACACAACTTTAAACCTGATTTGAACCTAAGTTGTTTAAAGTATATTAAAACACAGAAATGGATATCTCCCGCCTGGTTACTGTCTGACTTAACCAATGGGCTTGGAACATTTTGGGTCAGACAGAATATTGGAAACAGAAGGAAACTAATTTTAGCTTGATTGATTATAATACTGTATCTTCAAATCTTTCTTATTCTCACGTACTTACGTATTGCATCTGTTTCGGGACCTATCTCAATGCAGCAGTATATAAAACAGATGCAGACTTTGGAGGAAGTTAGAAGCACAAAGAAGGTCGTATGGACTTCATTCAGCTGAGCACAAAATTCAACATCTGGAGGTGTCGAATTTTGTTCCCTATTCTGCTATTGCCTTGTAATATCATTCACAGAAAAATCTCTCATTCCTTTTGGGCTCCAATACTCTCTTCTTAAGAATGAGAAGCATCCTGACATCAATTGTATGGGTTGAATATAGAACTAACTAGTTTATTTTAACACAAGTTGAGAAATCTTACAAAAACAATGTAAACAACTGTTAAATTTAGGTCAAGGCACACAATTTATCTTTAGACATGCCATTGACATTATGCTCTGCTTGATACTGTAAATCTGCAAATGGTCCTCAAGGTATTCTTTTTTCACAAAATCTTTAGAGGATAAATTTGGAAGATGCTCTTTCCATGTAACCTCTTCACCTGATTATTCCTGATTCTGGCTTAGCCCAATGATTGTCTCTAACTCATAAATTAGTACTGTCCTATGACTCTATAAAACCCTGCCTCAGTCCTTAAAAATCTGATAGTAAAAGTCATACATTTTCTTTTTAGAAAAAAAAAAGATAGACGTATAATTTTAAAAATTAAATTATCTGTTATCTCATTACTCAAGAATAATATTTTTTTTTAATTTTTTGTTTATTGCAGTAACATTGGTTTATAACATTGTAAAAATTTCAGGTGTACATCATTATACTTCTATTTCTGCATAGATTACATCATGTTCACCACCAAAATACTAATTACAACCCATCACCACACACACGTACCGAGTTATCCCTTTCACCCTCCTCCCTCCCCCCTTCCCCTCTGGTAACCACCAATCCAATCTCTGTCTCTATGTGTTTGTTTATTGTTGTTATTATCTACTACTTAATGAGGGAAATCATACGGTATTTGACCTTCTCCCTCTGACTTATTTCACTTTGCATTATACCCTCAATGTCAAACTGGTGCAGCCACTATGGAAAACAGTATGGAGATTCCTCAAAAAATCAAGGATAGAACTACCATATGATCCAGCTATTCCACTGTTGGGTATTTATCCAAAGAACTTGAAAACACCAATTTGTAAAGGTACATGCACCCCTGTGTTCATTGCAGCGTTATTCACAATAGCCAAGACTTGGAAGCAACCTAAGTGCCCATCAAGGGATGAATGGATAAAGAAGATGTGGTATATATACACAATGGAATACTACTCAGCCATAAGAAACGATGAAATCCAGGCATTTGTGACAACAGGAATAATATTTTTTAACACTGAATTTTATATACTTTGTCTCATTTTTGTTTGTGAGTAGATTTGTATATATGTTATACGTGAGTATATATATATGTCAAGGTTATTGTGTGTATCCTACATTTTTCTGGTTAATGTACTCTTTAACTTTCTATAAAAGCTTGATTTAAATCTTTTTCATGCTTTTTAATTTTTTTTTTTTGGTGAGGAAGATTGGCTCTGAGCTAACATCTGTTGCCAATCTTCCTCTTTTTTGCTGAGGAAGATTGGCTCTGAGCCAACATCTGTGCCCATCTTCCTCCATTCCGCCACCATGGTATGGTCCAACTAGCAGTGTGTCAGTCCACGCCTGAGATTTGAACCCACTAACCCCCTGCAACAGCGGAGCATGCAAACTTAACCACCAGACCACCGGGCTGGCCCCTCGCTCTTTAAATTTTTAATGCTATGTTTGCCTCTTCGCCCTCATCAACTCACCTCGCCTCTAATAACAAGAGACCATCAATTGGGAATTCTCTCAACTTCTTGCTACTAGACCTACAAATTTGAAAACATTTTCAATTATTCTCTCCTTTGCCATCCAGTTACAGTGGAAAACATGGACAGTGAATCCAATTGTGCATATTTTCAGGAATCTCATTATAACAATCATTCTTTCAGCTTCCTCCTCTTTGGTTAGTTCACATTTTGACTGAAGTTTAATTTATTTTTTTTCAGATGTAGAGAATACAGTTTCTATGGCTCTCAGGCGCATGTTTGAATTACTCATACTCCTCAGTTCATGACTGGCAATCAACAATTTCACAACTTCTTCCTTTAACCCCAAGCCAGTTCCCCTCCAACCACAGTGACCCACTCCAATCTCTTTATCTACATACGCATTCTTATCCTTGTATACTTGTAAAATAAATAGTATATTTGTGTTGGAATTTTCTGCCTCAGATCAGAACCAAAAAAGATATTATCAGATGGATACGAACATATTAGTTTTATGATTAGTGAAAAGGAACTGGGTGGAAATTATGGCCCCGATGTGAGCCAAATAGACTTGCTTACAGTCTTCTCCACACACGACCTTTTACTTCCTTTTCTTTTCTTGCCTTGTTGCACAGGTTAATACTGCCAATACAATCTTGAATCAAAATTATGAGATTAGACATTCTTGCCCTGTTCTCAATGTTAAAGAGAGAAGATTTCTTTCACTATTATTTAGGATATGAGCTGTAGGTTTCTTTGTATGCTCCTTTTTTTTTTTTTTTTTTTTTGGTTGAGGATGTTTCATTTCATTCCTAGTTTATTGAAATTATTTACCAGGAATTTAATTTTCATATGTTAAATCTATCTTGCATTGGAAAGGTAAACGACAGTTGGACATGATGTATTAAACTTTTTATGGATTGCTGGATTCAACGTGTAACATTTTGTCAAAGAATTTCTTGTCTGTGTTCATGAGGGATAATGTGTAGTTTTCTTTTCTTGTAATATCTTTTTCAGATTTTATACAGAGTATGTCTAGGAGCATAAAATGAATTGGAATGTGTTTTCTTACCCTCTGTTTTCTGCAAGAGTTAGTAATTGACATTATTTATTTTTTAAATGTTTGTTAGAAGTCCTGGCCCTGGAATTCTTCTTGTGTGTTTTACAATCCTTTTAATATCTGTAGGTTCTGGAATGGTAACCTCTCCTTTCATTCTTCTTTTTCTATATTCTTAAGTTACAAACTTAGATGACTGACTTGAGATCTTTCTTCTTTTCTAACATAATTGTTTAATCATATCATTTTCTTTCTAAAAACTACTTTAGCTGAGTCTCACATTTAGATTTATTTTCATTTAGTTCAATTTTTGTCTAATTTTCTTTGTGATTTCTTTGAGCCATGGGTTATTTAAAATTTTTAGTTTAATTTCAAAATACTTGGCAATTATAGAGATATATTTCTTATGTTGATTTCTAGTTTCATTCCACTCTGGTCATAGAATACACTTTTCATTATTTCAGTCCTCTTAAATTGATCAAGATGGATTTGATGGCCCTGAACATGTGTGGTCTATCAGGATGACAGTCCCATGTGGATTTGAAAAGAATGTGTTGTTTACTGTTGCTGGGGATATTGTTCCATACAGGTCAATTAGATCAAGTTTAATGGAAATGTTTAATTCTTCTATATCCTTAGTGAACTTCTATCTATTATTTTTCTATCAATTACTAAGAGAAGAGTGTTGAAATATTCAACTCTATTTTTAGATTTCTCCATTTCTCTTTCAGTTCTATTAGTTTTTGCTTTCTTTATATTGAAACTATGTTATTAGGTACCTATACATTGAAGGATTGTTATACAATCTTGATGAATCAATTACTTTACCATAAAATTTTCCCTTTTAACCATGGTAATTGTTCTGAAGTCTTTTGGTTAATATTAATACAGACAATTCCCATCTTTTTTTGTTTGTGTTTTCACAGTATATATTTTTCATCATTTTACTTTGAAACTTTTTTGTGTCTGCATTTAAAGTAGGGTCCTTATAGATAGCATATAGTTAAATCTTTTTTGTTTTTAATTCTATCTGACAATCTCTGCCTCTTAATTGGAAAGTTTAGACCATTAATATTAAATGTAATTATTGACATTCCTGGGTTTAAATATTACATGTTGCTATTTTTATATCTATGTATCCTATCTAGTTATGTTTTCCTTTTCTTTTTTTTCTATATTTCTTATTATTCTATTTATCTACACTATTGGCTTAGTAGATATACATCTTTATTTAATTTTTAGTAGTTTTTTTCTAGGGTTTATCTATATGTCTTTAACTTATAACAGTCTACCTTTATATACTATTATTCCACTTTACATATAGTGAAAGAATCTTTTGAGAGTACACTTCTATTTCCCTCCCCTTTTTGCTACTGTTAAACATTTTACTTCTCCATATGCTATAAATCCAACAATATTTTATTATTTTTGCTTTAAACAGTCAACTATATTTTTGAAGAAATTAAAAGTGAGAAAATATATATCTTTCTACACTTTAACAATTTCCTGCACTTTTCATTTATTTGTCTAGATCCAAATTTCCATCTGATGTCATTTTCCTTGAAAGACTTTCTTTAAAATTTCTTCTAATACCACTCTCTCAGTGAAAATTCCCTCAATTTCTGTTCGTCTGAAAAATTCTTTTTCACCTTGAAATTTGGAAGCTATTTTCACTGAGTAGAAGATTATAGTTTTTTTTTTTAAGTCTCTCGCTTATGTATAGATGTATTTCCATTGTCTTCTGGCATGTACAGCTTCTTATGGGAAGTCCGTCTCTATTCTTGTCTTTGTTCTTCTGTATGTAACATGTCTTTTTTCTATGTCTGCTTTTAAGATAGTTCCCTTTATTACTGACTTTCAACATTAGGTGATGATATTCTTTGATGTAGTTTTCTTTAAGGTTCTTCTAGTTGAAGTTTATTGAGTTCTCTAAATCTATGGGTGTATAGTTTTCATCAAATTTGTAAAAATTTTTGCAAATATTCCTTCAAATATATTTCTGTTCTGTCATCTCTCTCTTCTCCTTCTGGGACTCCAATTAAACACGTCATCCTATTTTATACTGTACCACAGATTACCAATATGCTTTTTACTTTAACCTTTTCCCCCCTTCTTCATTTTGAGTAATTTCAATTAATATCTGTACAAGGTCACTAGTCAGTGATCTTTTGTTCTGCAGTGTCTAATCGCCTCTTAACTCCATTCATTGTATTTTTCATTTTACAAGTTATATTTTTTTCACCTCTAGCATTTTTATTGGCATATTTTTTATAACTTACATTTATTCTTAACTTACTTACATGACTTCTTTATGGTCGTATTTTCTTCTACTTTCTTGAACATACGGAACATATTTATAACAGTTGTTTTAACATCTTTGTCTGCTGGTTCCATTATACCTCATTCCTGGTTCTATTTCTATTGTTGATATTTCTCCTGATTAATGGTTATATTTCCATGCTCCTTTGCATGCCTGATAATTTTTTTATTGGATGCCAGATGTTGTAAATTTTCATTATTGTTTCTTGGATTTTGCTGTATTTCTTTAAATAGTATTGGATTTTGTTCTAGTGTGCAGTGAAGTTACTTGGAATTAGCTGGATCTTTGCAAGGCTTGCTTAGGACAGGCTCTAAGCAGCCTGTTTAGACTAAATTAATCCTAGTTACTAAGGTGATACTCTTCTAAAATTCTTCGCTATGCTTCTATGTATTACCAGGTCTTTCTACTCTGACTGATGGGAATACAAATTATTCCCAATCTAGGTAAACTCTAAGAATTGTTAGATCTACTCCTTTCTCCTCTTACTTCTCTCTGGTGGTTCTCTTCCCTGTGTTCTATAGTTTCCTCCCCCACTGTACAAAACCCTATTCAGCTAAATACTCTGAGTCCTTCTTCAGAGTTTCAGCTCTCTCTTTATATGTATCTTTCTTCTTTCTTTCTATCTGTGTCCCTCTGTGCGTCCAATTCCTTTCTTTCTAGTACTTTGCCCTACAAGTTCTAGTGAACTTGGCCTCCCCAACCTCCAATCTCTGTCTCCTCAATTCAGTGAGATTGTCAGACTTCCTTTGAGTTACCCCTCACTCTGCTGTGCCCTGGAAGCTGCCTCCAGGCAGTAAGATGGTACAATCATAGGCTCACCTTGTTTGTCTCTCTCCTTTCAGGGATCTCAGTCCTGCACTGCTTGCTGTCTGCTGTCTGAAAATCATTATTTCCCAGATTTAGTCTAGTTTTCTAGATATTTAAGTCAGAAGGTTAAATCTGGTCCCAGTTATTTCATATTGACCAGAATTAGAAATCACTATACTATCTTATCAGAACTCATTTCTACCATTGTGTTTTAAATTTCCATTCACATACTTTCTTTTTCCTCTTTTTCTTTCTCTCATTATATAGATAAATATTTTTTAGCTCTTTTGAAAGTTACAGTCTCTTTTATCTACTTTTTTTCTTTTGGCAGTTTCCCTAGGTAATTATGGCCCATATTTTATTTTATTTTTACCCATCAGTTTGTTAAATTTACCAATATTTATATCTTCACCTCAAAGTAGATAATTACTGTAACAAGCTATCTCTTCCTTCTGCCACCTACCTACCCACTGTGCCCTGACTAACGTTATGTTATCATCTAGAATTTCAGATCTCTATTTTGTTGGTATACATTTGAATCTTGTTAGTTTAGACAATGGTAAACATGATTAAGATGTTTTCTCACCCTTCCTTCCTGTATTTCAGAGCACCCTCCTGTATTAGTTTCTCTCCTTTCTGGGATACTTCTTCATCAATATTTTCAAAGAGCATGATTGTGGGGTGAAATTTCTGAAACCTTGCATGACTGAATAGAACATTATTTTGTTTTCACTATTAAATAACTACTTTTCTGGATGTAAAATTGTCTTTCAATTTGTTTTATTGCATTACCCTGGATATATTACTCTCTGGGCTTCTTTATCTTGCATTATTGCCAATTTGTTTGTTGTTCTGTGGTAGGTATTGCACTATTACTTTACCAAAATTTATGGAATTTTTTTCTTTGTGTTTGACATTCTTTAACTTCATAGTGTGCCCAGGAATGGCCTTTAAACATTTTAGTGTAGCATTCCACTAGCCCTTTCATTCTACAGTAGTACATCTTTCTATAAAAAGTTTATTTACATCAATGATTATTTCCTTTGAATAAGTGCAAAAATAGAAATATTGAGTCAAAAGATATATTATGAAGTATTGAAGGGAAAACAGATACTAATGTACTGGGTTACAGCAAACAAGTCAGAAAGATACAGCCTTAGTCTTGTTAAAAGCCACTCCTGCTTAGAAAATCTGTTATGTTCCTGTGGTTGGTATTGGTTGGTGGAAATTTTGTATAGTGTTTTCCTGTGTATGTTTCTTGTATTCTGCTTAAGGGTTTTATTCTAACTTTGCTTAATGAGAAGAAATTCCATTTGTGATCTGGAAAGTTATTGACTAATATTTCTAATGTCTGGTCCTGTTTAAACTTTTAATTTATTTAGAGATTTTTATGAGTAATTTGGTAGGAACATGAAAAAGACCAAATCAGGCAATGCTAACACTTTACCACAAAAATCTGGAACTCTTAAAATGCCTTTACCTCAGACTTATGATTCAGTCTCTTCCAGATTATTTTTTTGAGTGCTAGTCTGGACAGCTGTTGTCTTTTACTTCCCCAGCACCTTTCTTCCACTCTTTCCTTTGAGGGACTACTTTTTCTCTATTCCCTAAAGTAATGGTAATCAATAAATGTGCCTCCCCTTTACTCCAGCCCACCCTACTTCAGCTAGGGGTTGAACACTGTCTCTGACCAAATCTAGGATAATGAGATTCTCTCCTGGGTATTTGAATCTTGAACAGACTTGTGAAATAATGGAAAAAAGCTGAAGAATTTTGGAGAGGCCATTGTTCCTGTCCTTCCAAACCCTGTTTGAACAAATTGTCTTTAATCTGTGAGCTACCCCCTATCCTTCCAGTAAATTCCGCTTTTTTTCTTTGCTTATATAAGCCAAAATTTACTGTGGTTTCTTGGAAGAAAAAATTCTGATAACGAGATTTATATAAGAGTTGGCAGCAGAAAACAGATCCTTAGAGACATATGCAATGTTTGTTGGATAGAGATTAAATGAAAGGCTGTTGTTCATTTTTTAGGGAAGTAAATTAGCATTCCAAGGTACACAATTCACAATCAGCTTATTATCTTATGGCCTGTCATCATCTGGGATCACATGTATAGCTCTAGGACACTAGGTAGACGCTGCCATAATACAATTTAATTAGGACAATTTAGGAAAAAAAAAATCACAGTATAGGATAGTTTAGATAGGATTAGATAATGTAAAGCAAGAGAAAGACAAGAAGCAATGTCAAAATTCTTGCCTCAAGGCAAAGAATGACACTCTGATGTGAAAATATCACATACTCTGTATATGTTCAGATCTGTGGGTTTGCAATTACTAAAAACTAGCTCAGTGATTAACATAGAGTTGCTGAGTTATAAAAGTAGAATTCACAACCTCTTAAGCTTCTTATGTGACAGTTACAATATTGATCAGGAACATCTTGAACTCTAACTCTTGGAATGAAAATATTTGTGAGTACCCCAGTAAGTCCTTGGAATAATCTGAAAAAGTTCAACTGCATTTTCCAAGTGTGAGGATTAAGTATTTCCTTTTAGGAGAAAGGTAAAAATTTCCTCTCTCTTACTCTCCATTGCTGTCCTACCTATAACTAAAACCTGAATTTACCATGCCCTGTGATAATATTTAAAATCAGAGTGAAAAAACGAAGGAATACAAGGAGAAAAAATTGCAGGAATTTCTTATATACATCATCAAAAATCTAAATGTTATAGATGTCAAGAATTGGACTATGGTTATGTAAGATACTAGCATTAAAAGCTCCTCCCTCTCCAACTCCACCATTTAGGTTTTGAGTGCTTTGCTTACTACCTTTCTGACTGGAAGGCTATCTGAGCAATAGGTCAAGCAAGAACTAAAATCCGTGTAACATGCAACTCAACTCAGAGAATTGTTGGTTAAGTAAGCCTTGCCTTTTTTTTTCCTTAGGTATATAGCAAAAATGAGTGATGAGTAATATATATTGCCTTAAATTTGATGTAGTTTTGAGTACTTATAAAAATCATTTCTAAATTATAATGGAAAAATTCTGAATTATTCCAATATGATTTATATGGTAGAAAATTTCAAGGACTTTGCTCTGAGCATTACAGCTCCTGAAAATTTATATCTTTGTGATTGATTTGTGTCAGCGTAGAATATAGTAGGTGAATAATTACAGATAACTGCTATTTCAATAGTCATAGGCCAGGGAATATTCCTAAATTCTGAAATCGACCACTGTTCAACTATGGATGATCAGATTTAGAAAACTATTCTGTTCCCCTGAAAATGTCTTTTACTTTCAGGAAGGTGAGTGTCAAAAGAATAGATTTTAACCAAAATACTTTCCACCCACCTAGGGGTAAAGCTGAGAGAAGGGTATACAGGAAGTCTCTGTAAATCTGTATTAGTTTGCTCGCACTGCCATAACAAAATAGCATAAACTAGGTGGTTTAAATAACAGAAATTTATTTCTCACAATTCTAGAGGCTGGAAGTCCAAGATCAAGGTGTTGGCAGGTCTGGCCTCTCCTGAGGCCTTTCTTCCTGGCTTGCAAATGGCCACCTTCTCTCTGTGACCTCACACAATCTTTCTTCTGTGTGCATTCATCCCTGGTATCTCTCTGTGTCCAAATTTCCCCTTCTTATAAGGACACCAGTCAGATTGGATTAGGGCCAACCCTAAAGGCTTCATTTTAACTTAATCATTTCTTTAAAGACTCTATCTCCAAATAAAGTCACATTCTATGGCATTAGGGATCAGGACTTCGACATATGACTTTTGAGGAGACATAATTTCACCCATAAAAAGTCTAGTTATTTCAAAATAATTTAAAAATCTACATGTTATTTATGGGATTGGATATTGAGGTTATTTCACCAGTAAAACAAATTGTCCATGGGTGGACTTATTGATATGGGTAAGTTGGCTAAAGTTTGTACTCAAGGCTCCAATAGGGGCCAAACAGGATATTCTACTTGTTTGCTGAGTTGAATAATGCCTCCTGGGATCCAACATTAGCCTATTCTGATGAGCTTTGAGAACCAAAAATGGCTTTTGGCATAATCTATAGGAAAAAAATATTTTTTTAATTCCAGAGAAAGAAATTCTCATTTGACCTTTGTCCATCCACTATGAGCTGCAACTGGGCCCAGAAAACTTTACCTTCAGCTTTATCTGAAGAATAGATTGAGGAGGAAAAGGACCAGAATATTTTCAGCATTCTTTAGGTCCCGCTTTCTATATGCTCTAAATGCTGCTGTTGAGTGAACTTTCCGCTGTCGGATAGCCTGGGAGAAATACACAATAGAATAGTGTAGGTCAAAACAGCTGCAGACACCAAGAAGACATAGCTTTTGCAATAGGCAGTCAGGAGCTGAAGTGCTCTGATCTTAGGCTTGTCTTTCATTGACTTTGTTCACATCTTCTTTGTACACTGGTTCAGAAAATTGCTGGCACATAGAATTTTCTCAATAAATGTTTGTTGAATAAATGTATGGAATACAATAGTATCTTTGTTTTAATGAGGGCTTACCATTTCCCAAACCTTTACTAAGATCTCTTATAACTATTAACTTATGTAATCATCAAAACCTCTCTAATAGCATTGGCAGTATTATTTTCCCCGTAGTCAGATAAGAAACTATAATTTGCCCAGTATCCCCTGCCTGATGGTTGGCACAACTGGGGCTTAAACTCAGTTTAAGATAGACTCCAGAACCTATGTTCCTTAATACTATGAATGTTCTTCCTAGAATTTCCAAAAAAAATCTATAGAATTTTATCTAGATGATTATATTCTAACCATTTGGTCTGGAAGGTGAGATAGCTGAGGTCAGGATCTGTAAGATTCCTATTAAACTTGCTGAAAAGTCAGAGATCTGAAAAGAGAAATATTGGTAGACTGGTGACAGGAAGAGTTTTTCGGAAAAGATATGCCAATGGACCTTTCAGAATGGTCAAACACCTAAAAAATATCTGTGCCCCATGTGAATGCTCACCCAAATGTCTCCCCTACAGTAGAGACTAGTAATAATCCAGTTGACAAAGAGTCTCCTATTTTGATAAGATTCAACTTCTGCAATCATCGCAGTACTTGCTCAGTGCCCTCATGAATACTTTCTTCAGTGTAGCAGTAATAAAAAGCAGTGCAATGATCCCAAAACACAAATTTCCACTTACCAAGGCTGGTCTGGTGATTGCCACTATTAAGTTCCTAAATTGCCAGTAGCAGTGATCAACCCTGAAGATGTAGAATGGTACAAATATCCTAAAGGGACCAGCCAAGTCCCCAGTGGCAGGTTGATTATATTGGACCCCTTTTGTCATAGGAAGGGCAGTACAAAGTTTTTCTTATTGGAATAATAGCTTTTCTGTTTAGGATTCTTTTTTTTTTTTTTTTGTCTCCCATTTTTCTGGACTTAGCACTTAATGCATCATAATGACGCAATCAAACGTCTTCCAGAAAACCCTTATCAAAGTGACAGACATAAGGTACAGAGAAGATCCCCATGAGTTTCAGTGTTCATATACATCATCACCCACAAATAGCTGGCCTTATGAAATGGCTCAATAAAACTTAATTCAGGCTGGCCTGTGGCTTGGCAGTTAAGAGCGCGGGCTCTGCTACTGGCGGCCGGGATTCGGATCCCAGGCGAGGCACCAACACACTGCTTCTCCCACCATACTGAGGCCGCGTCCCACGTAGAGCAACAAGAAGGATGTGCAACTATGACATACAACTATCTACTGGGGCTTTGGAGGGAAAAAAAAGGAGGAGGATTGGCAATAGATGTTAGCTCAGAGCCGGTCTTCCTAAGCAAAAAAAAAAAGAGGAGGATTAGCATGGATGTTAGCTCAGGGCTGATGTTCCTCACACACACACAAAAAAAACCTTAATTCAAATGCCAGCTAGGAGACATTACTCCAACAAGTGAAGGAGGTTTTGTATACTCTGAAACAGCAAAAAAAAAAAATCGGTGCTATAGTTCTCCCAGCCAAAATAGATAGAGCTAGTAACCAAGGATCAGAAATGGGGTGGAACCTTTTATATTTCTATAAAATGACCCACATTTTAAATATTTGATCCTGTCCCCAAGAATATGGTATCTGCTGGGCGAAAGGTTTTAGTGGTCAAGGTTGAATGTTTCTACAAGGAGATAGACTCTCTTGTGACCACTGGATTGGAAGATGAGGCTGCTCTTTGGCCATTGGCTTCTCCTTACAAAAGGGGGTTAAGGCATTAAGTGTGACAATTGACCTTTACTGTCAAGGGAAAACACAATTCTTCCAAATACAGGGGTAATAGAGTATGGTTGGAGCCCAGCTATTTCCTACACTCCTCTTTGTATTTTCGATGCCAGTGGATACAATTATTGGAAGACTACTACAGCCTTACATAGGCAGTATCACAAGCACTTATGTCTCTGGGGCATGAATGTTTGGGTCACGCCTATGTGCAAAAACACCTAACCAAATTAGGGACTGGCTAAAGGACAGAGGAATATGTAATATGTTGCAAAGAAAAAAGTAAAACATACTAACTGTAGCCTTGTGAGCAGTTGACCGAATAAAGGCCACAGTATTTACTGGTATTTTTCTGCTTGCCCTATCATTTCTTTCTCTTTCTTCTGACTACTATCTTATCCCAGATTTGTGGGTGGTGGTTATGTTTATCAAGTCATCTGTAGATTGCAGAAGAACAAGATGAAATAGTGTTGAAATTAGAAGAGAGAGAGACATCAACAGCAGGACCAGTTGTTGATGCCAAGTGCAAGAACTACACAGTCCTGTGGAGGTTTCTTTGGGTATAGGGATGAGTGTTAATTTGTTTGCCCAGCATTATTTCCCTTTCTTTTAGTAATGACATGCTTCATTTCTTCTGAGGACTAAATTTCCTGTTTCATGAGGTCCCTGCAGGATTCGCAATCCTCTGGCACATGAACTGAGTGAGGACAACCAGGCAGAATAAAGACACCTGAAAATGTGACTCTTGAGAGGCCTAAGACAAGGTTGCAAACAGTTGGAGCTCAGTCCTTGCGGCACCCGGAGGAAACTCCCCATTATTTTCTTCCAACTAGTCTTTGTGGCTTCTTAGCTTTCTGTTCTTGCTGAGGTCTTATAGTAGTTAAACGCCTCCTGGGAATTTGTAAGCTTCCCAATAGGCTTTCAATCAATCGTCTCTCTGCTTAAGTTAACACAAGTTTGTTTTTAACACTTGGGACCAAACAGTCTAAATGGTACATTTTCTTAATTTATTTCACAGGCTCTTATACCCTGAAAACAGTATTGCATCTTGTTCTTTCATATTTTTTCTTTGTTCTTTTATCAAGACTGGAAATTAGAGGTACCACTAAGTAGCTGTTCACCCTGGACACGTCATTAGTCTCTGTAGGTGTCAGAGTCTTCATGTATAAAATAAGGTAATTTTTACCCTAAGTAGCTCCCAGAGTGGTTGTGGAAATTAAACTATGAGCAGTATGAGATGATGTTTAGAGAGACGTAAGGTATAATATCTAGCACTCTTAGGCACAAGCCTAATTAGGACAAGCTTTTATTAGAAGACTATTTCTCTGGATTTACTCTCTCTCGGCACCAGAATATTGCCCATAAATGGTTAGGTATACTCTGTACAGCCCACGTATATATTCATAACCAGACTCTGTCCTACATAAAGCCTTCCCCAGTGACCATCCACTTCTTTCCAAAGAGTAATTTTTTTTCTCTTCTTTGCTTTATATTCTCATAGCATTCTTCACCATTCCCACCACAGCACTTACCACACACAATTAAATACTTGCATATCTTTCTTTCACCTCTTAGTGATTGAGCGTTACTTGAAGACAGTCACCACGTCTTGATTATCAGTACTCACTCTTCTTGTATACATTCAGTTTTTCAATTAATTAATAAATAAATTAAAAATAACAAGAGAACAAAGAAAAACCAATAAAGCAATATTAACATTCCACATTTGTGCTTTAATAACTTTGCAGTACCAGGCATGATGTTAATAAATGCTACACAGCTGAACTGCGCTTACCAGGAGATGGATCCATGGTGCTTTCCAGAAAGTATAATTATGAATCATAATGAGAACATTCTGGAAGAGCATTTTTCAAAGGAAGAGGCTCTGGTTTGGTAATTTAGTTTTAGGACAGGTACTGTGTTAGAAGAATTTGATAGAAAGAACAGCTGTGAATGACTTTAGGAAACATTTCCAGGGCTACTGTGAGTACTGCACAGTGTCATTGCACAATAGTATTCACCCAGACTCCCCTGGATGACCACCAGAATACAGAGAGATTTGTTACTGTAATGAACATTTCTTCTAACATTGGTTGGAAGTTCTATCTGAGCAACAATTTATGGACTGTAATAGCTAGGTAGAGGAAGGTAGCTTATCCCAGGCACTGCTGTCTAAGAGACCACGGGTAATGCGGTGAGATATTATGGAACTTTATTCCACACTAATCTACATAACATATAAGAGGGCTTTATTAATTTCGTACATGTGATTTTGGTTCATTGAGACCAGGGTCCTATAAATGGGGGAATCAGTGTTAATGAACACAGCAAATCAAAAGAAATGTCCATTAGTATAGGGGTTAGGAACCATATTAAGAAAATGGTGCTAGGTTTACTTCTTAAATAATATTTACATGAATTTTAAGTTCAAAAGTGGAATTTTAAGTTCAAAAGTGGAATCTCAGTTTGAACTGGCCTCTCTGTTCCACTAAAGGGCATGAGCAATAGTTAAATTATGATATCATGGGATAGCCAAATTTTTATTTAGTTTCACTCTAAAAACACTCTAAAGCTGTCTTTATCTCTAAATGTTTTTTATAAGAATTTGAGAGAAATAATGTTTAAACAAGAGCCTTGGACTTTTTTTTATTTGCACTTAAAATTTTTATTTCCACCTATTTTTGTTCAAAGTAATTCAGAGTATGTGTATCTAGGTGTCATATCTTTGCAAAGCACTCTTGATAGTCAATAGGGATTTTAATCACTACCTTGGTAGGAAAAAAGTCACGCTATGCAAATTAAAATCAATGTAATTTGATATGAAAACAGCTTTAGAATCAGAACAAACATAACTTCAAATCTAGGATCCCTCACTTAATAACTGCATGGCTTGAGTATGTTACTTTACTTGACCAACTTTCTGTTTCCCCATCAACAAAGTGAGGATTAAAAAACAAAAAGCTTATTAGAATTTGGAAGGATTAAATCAGAAGAACAGAAGTAAAGATCTGGCTCATAGTAATAACTGAGTAATATAAATTTATTTTTACTTTTTATATTGTTTCTAAGAAAGGGATGGAAGGAAAAAGAATCATAAGGTTCAAGGGCAAGTAGATGGGAGAGCAGCCCCACATCACTGGAAAGGAGAATAAGAATAATGTGGAACCACATATTAGGTATTCCCTTATAATGGGGGCACAGGAGTGAGAATGAGAGCCCCTCAAGTCATATGTGAAGTGGAAATGACTGCCCATCAGCTGTGCCTCGCCTGACTTTCAGGAAATCTGCATTGTGGAAGAACTCTGGTGTTCCATTCAATTACTAACTGTGTATTCCTTGACATTTGTCTCATGAAATATGATTGCTATTTAAAAGGTAAAAAATGTGATTAATGTATTTCTTTTAGCTTTCATGATTTGAGAAAGAAGCGTCTTTTATATAACATAAAGAAAAATGAATTTCAGAATTTTTAGGTGAGGGAGGTTTCTCTATTCTAATCTTTTAATTAATTAATTAGGTTAGTTAATAATATAATCCTTCTAAAAAAATTTTCAAATTCTCTAAACATCGATCAGTGCCAGGTCAATCTTTCCTTGAATTTATTGCATTGTATTTTCCCATTTAATCTGTATCTTCACAATCTTTGACAGGTATACTAGTTTTCTATTGTTGCTGTAACAGATTACCACAGACTTGGTGACCTAAAACAACACCAATTTATTATCTTACATTTTTGTAGGTTAGAAGTCAGATGCAGGTCTTGCTGGACTAAACTAAAGGTGTTTTCAGGGCTGTGTTCTATTCTGGAGGCTCTAGGGGCAAGAAAAGAACTGGTTTTCTTGCCTTTTCCAGGTTCTAGATGCTGTCCATATTCCTTGGCTCGTGGCCCCCTTCCTTCATCTTCAAAGCCAAGAAAGGTGAGTGGATTCCTCCTCACACAGCATCACTCTGACTTCTGCTTTTGCTTTCTTGCTCTGCTTTTAAGGGCCTTCTTCTTTTACCTTGTCCCACCCAGATAGTTCAGGATAATCTCCCAATATCAAGGTTCTTAACTTAATCGTATTTGCAAAGCTCCGTTTGCCATGTAAGGTAATATATTTATATTATGGTTTCAAGGATTATGATGTGGATATTTTTGAGGGAAAATATTGTGAAATAGCTCTCCAGCTTTCTTTCTTTTCTCTGTCTCTCTCTCTCTCTTTCAGTTGACATATTTTTAAGACCGTTACGTTTTGGTGTGTGTTAATTTAGTTTATTACTTCTGACTGCTGTCTAGTGTACCTTTTTGTACATTCACCACATTTTACTTACCATTCCTTTATTGACAGACAAGTAGGTTGCCAACACTTCCTACCACAAACACAGCTATTATGAACAACCTCATGCATATTCCTTTGTAACAAGCATGGTATTTTTCTGGAGTATATACCTAGGACCAAGATTACTGGATAGAATAGTCCACACATCCTTAATTTTCGTTAACTACTGCCACAGTTCACTCTAGACAGGCAGCACAAGTTTGCAATCCCCTCTGCCACGGAACATAAAAGTTCTCACAGACCCTTATCCCTGCAAACACTGAACATTATCTGGTTTTATAATTTTTGCCAATCTCATGGATATCATGTGGTTTTTAATTTATGTGTTTTTTAATGCTTTTTATTTCAGTGTAACATATGTGAAGAGCAGGGAACAGATTGTAAGAGTGTAGAGCTTAATCACTTATAATAAATTGAACATGCTTGTGTAGCCAACACCTCAAAAACAGACAGAAGCCTCCACAACTCACCCGTTAGTTACTGTCCTCTCCAAGTGTAGCAATTACTCAGATTTCTATCTCTACAGAATAAGTTTCTAAGGAATCTAAGTAGAATAAAATAGCATGTTTTTGTTTATTGTTTGTTTCCCAGCACCATTTGTGAGATTTACAGGTGGATTTGTGTGTAGCGATAGTTGTTCATTCGCATTGCCTCATAGAGTTTAGACGATTCAGTGACAGTTTCTAGCATATGAACACCCAGTAAGTAGCACCTGTTGTTTCTATGAGCTTTTGTGTTTCCCAGTCCCTTTCTCTCCTAGCTCCTAGATACGCAGCCCCTGAAATGGGTCTCTCATACAAACTGCTTTCATTGTCAAGTTTGAATTAACTGGCCTTTCAGCCCAACCCCTGCCTACCTCTATCTTCATCTCCCATAACTCAGCCTCCACATCATTTACTGTTAACTCACATGAACTGTTGATCCTGTTGCCTGAAATAACTCATTTGCGGTGATAAACTCCTACAAATTTGCTGCATGATTTGTTTATCTGTTCTACTGCAGATGTACCTTTGTGTGGCTTTAACATATTATGAATAGTGTTGCAATAAAAATACTGGTAGATGACCTTTAGTGAACGTATATTTTTATATATACATGTTTAATAGATTCAAACCCGGTGGTGTAATCGATGAGTCATATAGTATGAGTTTGTTAATTTTTTACAGATATTACCAGAGAGTTTTCCAAAGTGGTTATATCAATTTCTACTCACATCATTAGTGTATGAGTCCCGGTCGCTCCACATCCTTATCAACAGTATTGTTTGTTTCTTTTCCGTTTGTTCATTCTAGTGGGTGTGTAGAGGTATCTCATTGTTCTTTTTAATTGCCATTCCCTGATGTCTAATGATGTTGAGCACTTTCTGTATGTTTATTGGATATTTGAATTTTATCTTTTGTGAAATGGCTATTCAAGTATTCTGCCCATTTTTGTTGGGTTGTTTTGCCTTTTGTTATTGAGTTATAGTAGTTATTTATATATTAAAAATATGAATCATTTGTTGGATATAGGTGTAATAAACATTATCTCTAACATTGTAGCTTCATTATTCACCCTGTGAAATGGTAACTTTGGATGAACAAAATTACTGCTTTAAGGTAGTCAGACTTAGTTTTTCCTCTAAAGATAGGGCTTTAAGAGTCTAGTTTAAAAAACATTTGTTTCTGAAAGTGCTATTGTTTTACCTTTCACATTGATAACTACTGTCAACCTAGAATTGTTTGTTATGTTTACTCTAAGATTGGGGGTGAAGTGCTCCCATTGATCTACCACTATTTATTGAAAAGACCCTACTTAATCCAAGGCATTACCATATCACCTTGTTTATAAATCAGGTGGTTCTGTTTCTGGATTCTATTCTGTTGCCTTGATCTCTTTGTCTATCCCTTCACAAGTAAGTCACATTCTTAATACCTATAGTTGTATGTTATAGCCTTGGTATGTGGTGGTGTAAGGTCTTCAGCTTTGTTTTTCTTTAAAATTACCTTGGATATCCTTGGTACCTTTCTCTTCTGTCTTAGTCTCTTTGGGCTGCTATAGCAAACTACCATAGACTGAGTGGCTTATAAACAACAGAAATTGATTTCTCACAATTCTGGAGGCTGGGAAGTCCAAGATCAAGGCACCAGCGGATTCAACATCTAGTGAGGATCCACTTCCTGGACAGCCATCTTCTCCTTGTGTCCTCACATGCCAGAATTTGCAAGGGAGCTCTCTGGGGCATCTTTTCTAAGGGCACTAATCCCACACATGAAGGTTCTACCCTCATGACCTAATCCCCTCCCTAAGGCCCTAGCTCCAAATACCATCGCATTAGGAATTAGGTTTCAACATATGAATTTTGGGGAGATCATAGACATTCAGTTTATAGCAACTTCCATATGGATTTAAGAACTAGCTAGTAAATAGCCACAAAAAAATTGCTGACATTTTTATTGAGATTACATTGAATCTAAAGATCAGTTTCTGGAGAGTATACATCTTTAAAATGTTATCTTTCAATATATGAACATAGTGCTTTATTTATTGATTGATATTTGTTTTCTTTAATTTCTCTTAAAAATGTTTTGTGCCAACATCCACAAAAAACAACGCCATTTACAAATTGGCAAAGGACTTGAATAGCTATTTCTCCAAAGAGGATATACAAGTGTCCAATAAGCACATGAAAAGATACTGAACATCACTAATCATTAGGGAAATTTAAATCAAAACCACAATGAGGTACCATCGCATACCACTGGGATGGCAACTATCAAAAAACAGAAAACAACAAGTGTTGGCAAGGATGTGGAGTAATTGAAACCCTTGTTCCAATTGTTGGTGGAAATGAAAATGTGCAAATTCTATGGAAAACAGTATGATGGTTCCCCCCAAAATTCAAAATAGAATTACCATATGATCCAGCAATCCCACTTCTGGGTATATACCCCAAAGAATTGGAAGCAGGATCTTGAAGAGATGTATATATGTTCATAGCAACATTGTTCACAATAGCCAAAAGATGGAAGCAATCCAAGTGTCCATCAATGAATGAATGGATAAACAAAATGTGGTATACACATATAATGGAATATTATTCAGCCTTAAAAAGGAAGGAAATTCTGACACATGCTACATTATAGAAGAACCTTGAGGACAGTATGCTAAGTGAAATAAGGCAATCACAAAAAGACAAATACTGTATGATTCTGCTTACATAATTTACCTAGAGTAGCCAAATTCAATGAGATAGAAAGTAGAATGGTGGTTGCCAGGGGAGAGAGAAGGAAGGAATAGGGAGTTGTTGTTTAATGGATATAGTGTCTCAGTGCCTATTATCTATTGTGTTGTCAGACTTTTTCTTATTGATTTGTAAGAGTTCTTTATTTTGAGTATGGGTCTTTTGTTAAATGTAATAGTGAATATATTCTCCAATTTCATGTGCTGCCTTTTCATTCTATTAGTGTCTTTTGATAAATATAAGTTCTTTCTTATAATGTAGCCATTTATTTTATTTCATTTTTTAATATAGATAGCACTTTTGGGGCCCTATTAAGAAATCTTTGCCCACACTCAAGGAATAAAGATTTTCTTCTGTTTTTCTCCAAATAGTTTATTGTTTTACAGGTCACGTTTAAGGTTTGATCCATCTAGAATTGATTTTTTTTTTTTTTTGGTGTGAATAAGTCAAAAAATGTATTTTCGGGGAGTGATGTCAGGGTCACTTCCCCCAATAAGATACAACAAAAGGAACCAGTCACAGACCAATAATGGACTCCTAGACAGTGAAAAGGAAGATCAGAAAGATCCACACTGCCGCACATCTGAGAGTGGAACGTGCTGGGCCCCTGCAGGAAGTGAGGAGAGGTAAGGAGAACTCCTGTCCCTCCCCATCAGATCAGTGATACTAGTCTGCACGGCTCCCAGAGAGGGCGGAGGGTTGGCCCTCTGTGGGGCAACTGTAGCTCTTCAGGCTCTCTCAGCCAGTGGGAAACTCCCACACAGAGAACTCAGAACTGCTACAGGGGTACCATCAACATCTGAGCACCCCAGAAGAGTGGATAATGAGGGGCAAGCAAGAAGCCCCCCACACCAGGGACCCAGAAAGCAAAAGAGAGAGCCTCCTCCCACGGATGCCGGACAGTGCAGCTCAGCTGACCAGACAAGACCAAGTGGCTGGCCAATCGCAGCGAGCAGCTGGGGCAGAGCACAGGGGGCTCAGATTACACAGCCCTTAATGCCCACACAGTGGTGGCGGGTGGAAATTGCAACCAGATATTTCCAGGATGAGGAAAAACAAAGCGAATACAAGAACCACAATGCAAAGATACATGAAATCACCAGACCAGAAGGAAAATGACAAGCACCCAGAAACCAACCCTGAAGACACAGAAATCCATAAACTAAACGACAGAGATTTCAAAATAGCTATCATAAAAAAACTCAATGAAATACGAGATAACACAGACAAACACTTCAATGAGATTAGGAGTTTCTTCACAAAAGAGATTGAAATCATAATGAAAAACCAATCAGTACTGATGGAGATGAAGAACACAATGGAGGAGATAAAGGAGAATCTGGAATCTTTAAAGAACAGAGCTGACAATATGGAGGAAAAAATTAGCATTATAGAGGATAGGAATACAGATATGCTCCAGATGGAAGAGGAGACACAAGTAAGACTAAAAAGAAATGAAGAATGTCTCCGAGAAATATCTGACTCTATTAGGAAATGTAACATAAGAATGATAGATATTCCTGAGGGAGAAGAGGGAGAAAGAGGAACAGAGAGCCTATTCAAGGAAGTAAGAGCTAAGAACTTCCCAAATTTGGGAAAGGAGCAGGAAATACCAGTAAGTGAAGCCAACAGGTCACCTAAATAAGTCAACAGGCAAAGGCCCACTCCACGATATCTAGTGGTAAGGCTGGCTAAAGTCAATGACAAAGAAACAATATTAAGGGCAGCTAGACAAAAACAAAAAATAATGTACAGAGGAACTCCCATCAGGATCTCAGCAGATTTCTCAACAGAAACTTTACAGGCTAGCAGAGACTGGAATGATATATTCAAAATACTGAAAGACAAAAACTTTCAGCCAAAAATACTCTATCCAGCAAAAATATCCTTCAAATATGAGGGAGAAATAGTAACTTTCCCAGATAAACAAAAGCTAAGGGAGTTCATGGCCACGAGACCCCCACTACAAGAAATACACACAAAGGCCTTCAGGCCTGAAAAAAAAAGAGGATAAAGGGAATACAAAGCTTGGAGCAAGGAGAAAAATAGGTAGACAAAATCAGAAAAAAAAGAGGATAAAGGGAATACAAAGCTTGGAGCAAGGAGAAAAATAGGTAGACAAAATCAGAAAAATAGTAGATCTTTACCAGAATAGGTTAGTAACCATTAAATACCAAAATCAAAGATCAAAGCAAAGAATTCACCAAAAATAAATATAACCTCATCACTGTAAACACACATCCACAGCACAAGATAGAATAAGGTATAACAAGTACGACTTAGTAGCAGAAGAGGAAAGAGATTGAGTTGACTTAGTATAAGGAAATAAGAGGCCATCAGATAATGGACTATCTCATACACAAGATTTTTTATACAAACCTCAAGGTAACCACTAAACAAATAATCAAAACAAAATCACATATGATAAACAAAGAGAAAATTAGAAGAGTCATAAGACAGAACAACCAAACTGAATTGGCAGTCCGAAACAAATGGGACAAGAAACAAAGGAAATGCAAAAGAACTGGAAAATAAATGACAAAACAGCAAAATTAAGCCCTCATATATCAATAATTACCCTAAATGTAAATGGATTGAACTCTCCAATCAAAAGATACAGAGTGGCAGGATGGATTAAAAAGCAAGACCCAACAATATGCTGCCTCCAGGAAACACATCTCAGCTCTAAAGACAAGCACAGGCTCAGAGTGAAAGGATGGAAGACAATACTCCAAGCTAATGGCAAACAAAATAAAGCAGGTGTTGCCATACTCATATCAGACAAAGTAGACTTCAAGATAAAACAGGTTAAGAGAGACAAAGAAGAGAAGTATATAATGATAAAAGGGACACTCCACCAAGAAAACACATCAATTATAAATATGTATGCACCCAACATAGGAACACCAAAGTACATAAAGCAACTATTAACAAATCTAAAAGGAGATATTAACAACAGCACAACAATAGTAGGGGATTTTAATACCCCACTTACATCAATGGATAGATCATCCAGACAAAAAGTCAATAAAGAAAGGGTGGACTAAAATGAAAAACTGGACGAGATGGACCTGGTAGACATATACAGAGCACTCCATCCAAAAATAGCTGACTACACATTTTTCTCAAGCATGCATGGAACATTCTCAATGATAGACCATATGTTGGGAAACAAGGCAAGCTCCAATAAATTTGAGAAGATTGAAATCATAACAAGCATCTTTTCAGACCATAAGGCTATGAAACTGGAAATCAACCACAAAATAACCTGGGAAAGTGACAAAAATGTGGAGATTAAACAACATGCTACAGAACAACCAGTGGATCATTGATGAAATTAAAAGAGAAGTCAAAAACTATCTGGAAACAAATGAAAATGAAAATATGACATACCAAATCATATGGGATGCTGCAAAAGTGGTCCCGAGAGGGAAACTCAAAGCGATACAAGCCCACGTTAACAAACAAGACAAAGCCCAAATAAGCAACCTTAAATTACTCCTAACATAACTAGAAAAAGAAGAACAAACAAAGCCCAAAGTCAGCAGAAGGAGAGAAATAATAAAAACCAAAGAAGAAATAAATGAAATTGAGACCAAAAAACAGTAGGAAAGATTAATGAAACAAAGAGTTGGTTCTTTGAGAAGATAAACAAAATTGACAAACCCTTAGCCAGACTTACTAAGAAAAAAGGAGAAAAGGCTCAAGTAAATAAAATTAGAAATGAAAGAGGAGAAATTACAATGGATACCATGGAAATACAAAGGATTGTAAGAGAATACTATGAGAAAATATATGCCAACAAATGGACAATCTAGAAGAAATGGGTAAATTCTTAGACTCATATAACCTCCCAAAACTGAGCCAAGAAGAAATGGGGAATCTGAATAGACCAATCACAAGTAAAGAGATTGAAATAGTAATCAAAAACCTCCCAAAAAATAAAAGTCACTGGCTTCTCCAGCGAATTTTACCAAACATTCAAAGAAGATTTAATACCCATCCTTCTCAAACTATTCCAAAAAATAGAGGAAGTGGGAACACTTCCTAACTCATTCTACAAAGCCAACATCACCCCAATACCAAAGTCAGACAAACACAATACAAAGAAGGAAAATTACAGGCCAATATTGCTGATGAACATAGATGCAAAAATCCTCAACAAATATTGGCAAACTGAATACATCAATACATTAAAAAGATCATACACCATGATCAAGTGGGATTTATACCAGGGACACAGGGATGGTTCAACATCTGCAAGTCAATCAACGTGATACACAACATCAACAAAACAAAGAATAAAAACTACATGGTCCTCTCAATAGACACAAAGAAGGCATTAGACAAGATACAACATCCATTTATGATTAAAAACTCTCAACAAAATGGGTATAAAAGGAAAGTACCTCAATATAATAAAAGCTATTTATGACAAACCCAAAGCCAACATCATACCCAATGGGGAAAGACTGAAAGCCATTCCTCTAAGAACAGGAACAAGGCAGGGTCTCACCACTCTTATTCAACATCTGGAGGTTTTGGCCAGAGCAATTAGGCAAGAAAAGGGAATAAAAGGAATCCAAATAGGCAATGAAGAAGTGAAACTCTCACTATTTGCAGATGACATGACTTTATATATAGAAAACCCTAAAGAATCCATTGGAAAACAATTAGAAATAATCAACAGCTACAGCAAAGTTGCAGGGTACAAAATCAATCTACAAAAATCAGTTGCATTTCTGTATGCTAATAATGAACTAACAGAAAGAGAGCTCAAAAAGATAATACCATTTACAATTGCATCAAAAAGAATAAAATATCTAGGAATAAAACTTACCAAGGAGGTGAAAGACCTATACAATGAGAACTACAAGACATTATTGAAAGAAATCGATGATGACATAAAGAAACGGAAAGACATCCCACGCACATGGATTGGAAGAAGAAACATAGTTAAAATGTCTATATTATCTAAAGCAATCTACAGATTCAACGCAATCCCAATCAGAATCTCAATGACATTCTTCACGGAAATAGAAAAAAGAATGCTAAAATACATATGGGGCAACAAAGACCCCAAATAGCTAAAGCAATCCTAAGAAAAAAGAACAAAGCTGGAGGCATCACAATCCCTGACTTCAAAACATACTACAAAGCAATGGTAATCAAAACAGCATAGTACTGGTACAAAAACAGACACACAGATCAATGGAACAGAATTGAAAGCCCAGAAATAAAACCACACATATACAGACAGCTAATTTTAGACAAAGGAACTACGAACAAACAATGGAGAAAGGAAAGTCTCTTCAATAAATGGTGTTGGGAAAACTGGACAGCCACATGCAAAAGAATGAAAGTGGACCATCTGTTGTTGCCATTCACAAGAATTAACTCAAAATGGATCAAAGACCTGAAGGTGAGACCTGAAACTATAAAACTCATAGAAGAAAACATAGGCAACACACTATTTGACATTGGTCAGAAGGGAATCTTTTCTGATGACATGCCCACCCATACTAGGGAAACTAAAGAAAAAATAAGCAAGTGGCACTTTACCAGATTAAAGAGCTTCTACAAGACAAACGAAACCAGAATCAAGATGAACAGACAACCCACCAGCTGGGAGAAAATATTTGCAAAACATGTATCTGACACGGGGTTAATCTCCATAATATATAAAGAATTCACACAACTGAACAACAAAAAAACAAAACAACCTGATCAAAAAATGGGCAGAGGAAATGAAGAGACACTTCTCCAAAGAAGATATACAGATGGCCAATAGGCACATGAAAAGATGTTCAACATCACTAATCATCAGGGAAATGCAAATCAAAACAACATGAAGATATCACCTCATGCCCATTAGAATGGCTATAAGCACCAAGACAAAAAACAACAAATGTTTGAGAGGATGTGGAGAAACAGGAACCCTTATACACAGCTGGTGGGAATGCAAACTGGTGCAGCCTCCATGGAAAACGGTATGGAGAGTCCTCAAAGAATTAAACATAGAAATACTCTATGATCCAGCTATCCCACTACTGGGAATCTATCCAATGAACCTGAAATCAACAATCCAAAGAGGCTTATGCACCCCTATGTTCATTGCAGCATTGTTCACTATAGCCAAGAATGGAAGCAACCTAAGTGTCCCTCGACTGACGATTGGATCAAGAAGATGTGGTATATATATACAACAGAATACTACTCAGCCATGAAAAAGACAAAATTGTCCCATTTGCAACAACATGAATGGGCCTGGAGGGTATTATGTTAAGTGAAATAAGCCAGAAGGAGAAAGACAAACACCGTATGATCTCACTTATATGTGGAATATAAGCCAACACATGGACAGAGAAAACTGTATTGTGGTTACCAGGGGCAATGGGGGTAGGGGGTGGGCACAAGTGGTGAAGGGAGACATATATATGGTGATGGACAACAAAAATGTACAACCCAAAATTTCACAATGTTATAAACTATTAAAACATCAATAAAAAAATGTATTTTCACATGACTGACTACTGCATTACAAACAATCACCTTTGTCAAAAATCAGGTGACCACAGGCACATAGCAGTTAAGTTCATACGTTACGCTTCGGCAGCACTGTGTTTGCCTGTTTGGCTCCTGGGCACGGACCTACGCCCCTCTCATCAAGCCATGCAGAGGTGGCGTCCCATATAGAAGAGCTACAACTCTACAACTATGATATACAACTAGGTACCAGGGCTTTGAGGAGAAAAAAAGAAAAAGAGGAAAATTGGCAACAGATGTTAGTGCAGGGCCAATCTTCCTCAAAGAAAAAAAAAGAAGACACTACTGAGATTTGGATCTATATTAAATTGGACAGGACAAAGCAAAGAGAAGGCCCAAACAGAAGTGGGGAAGGGAACCAGTGCGTGGAGATCTCCACAAGTATGAGACCATATTTTTGACCTCTTCACAAAAACAAGAGAAGCTGGTACTCTACAGTATGAAGCTGAAAAACTCTCCTAATCCAACCCTCCTTCTTAAAGTTCAGGAAAATTAAAATTACATAAAAATTAGGAATAGAAAAATCTTGTGTTTGAATCCCTTACAAAGGCATTACAAGGAAAAATGTGGTGGGAAGGATACCACATAACAAACCTATAGACAAAAAAGTAGCATGTCAAACAGAAGAAATTACAACCCACTATTTCAAAGTGGCCTGGAATAGACTAAGAAAATAACAGAAGACATGAGAGAACAACATAAATTACAATTAAGAAAAAATATGAAATGAAATTACAGAAATTAAGAAAGAATTAGAATAAAAGAAATGTATTTCAGAAATTAATATTAAACTATAAAAAACATAAAAGAATTAAAACAACAGGTAATTCCTCAAGATAAATCAAAGTTTAAGAGGAAGAATATTCAAAGTGAAAAAGAAATGACACATCTCAGATAGGATTTGAAGGAAAATGATAAATGTAGAAGATATTCAAGAAAGATCCAACATATGTATAGTAGGAATTCCCAATGGAGAAAAATCAAACACAAATATTAATAATAAATATTTAAGAAATTGAAAAGTCACTAGCATGGCCAACACTGAGACTTGGTCTAGTAAAATATAACAATAAACTTTAAAAATACTCTCTAGACTTCTAAACAAAAAGAGCAAATCACTCATAAGGGAAAGATCATTGTGTCATCAGAACTTTCTAATAGCAACCCTTTATGTCAGATGACAATGCTTGCCTAAGGAAACATATTCAAGGAAAGAATATGTGAATCAAGAATAGTATATCTTGCTAAACTGATTTTCAAAATAAAAGCAGCATTAACAGTTATCAAAATATAAGATCCTGGAGAATTTTTTTCCCACGAAACCTTCCTCAGGAATCTGCTACAGAATGAGCTTTGATTACCAAAGTAATTGGGAAGATATAGATTAAAAGACTACGCGTATATAAGTACATTGCATTTAGAATTAAGAATAAATTATGCTTATAAGGGAGAAATTATAGTATATCATAGTTGTATGCTCTGACAAAAGATACAGCTCAATTATTTAAAAAAATAGGAGGACAATGGGAAGAGTATGTCAAAATATAAAATACCAGTTATTACCTGGAGGTAAAATAATATTACTTCAAGTTACATCCTATGGGAGAGGTTGGAGTAAGGGAATAAAAGTTTATTAGCTAATTTCAGTCTTCTTAGTAAAGCGCCAATAGAAAGTGATTCTGAAAGGATATCGTAAAATGGTATT
Source organism: Ceratotherium simum simum (assembly GCF_057802395.1). NCBI lineage: Eukaryota > Metazoa > Chordata > Mammalia > Perissodactyla > Rhinocerotidae > Ceratotherium > Ceratotherium simum. Next base: position 26,629,553 of record NC_141904.1, read on the forward strand.
AATACTAAAGGAAACATGGGAACAGAAATGCAAACTTCCCTAAAATAAACCATATATTAAAATGATATGCTATCCTCTCTCTAAAGGTCATATTGTATAGGTATTTACTTTTCCTAAATAATGATGGAAGGGTAAACCATAAAATAATTAATTAATTAATTAACCTATAAGGGAGAGAATAGAGATAGAGTTTACACTTCTTTAAATGTGACTAATTTTATAGATTTGACTTGGAAATATGCAAATGTTTTATGTAAAAGTTAAATAATATTAAATATTTATTAATTTCTAAAATTACAAATATTAACTGCAGTAAATCAACATGTACTTGGAGGCATAGAAAGAGATTATTCGAAGTCATGTGGAACACATTAATTTGATAATACTCACTAATGCGGTACATTGAATTACAAGAAGAAATGCAAAATAAAAATTTATAAAATTTTTAGTAACCATATTATTAGTGGTAGTTGTCAGTACTATAATTTTGTTTCACTGTGGGTAATGTGGGGTAAAATTAATGAGTAATTATGGGATGTTTTAATTCTAGCATCTCCAGTGTCCTTGACAACTGGAATTTTTCACCATTGAAGAGAGTAGATGAAAATGTAAGAGAGAAGTTATGTAAAAATTTTGAAATCCTGACTTTGCCTTTAAAGTATCCGCATGATGCCATTACTTATCATATTACAAAAAATATTTCTTGGTCTACCCAACTAAGAGGACTAAAAACAACAAATAATTCAGAAGCAATGAGTACACTTAATTCTCATATTGTGGTCACACCAAGAGGAACCAGGGGATTTGGAGAAATTGCTGAGTTCAGAACTGGGGCAATAAATATATGTGTCTGGAACAACTTTACAGATCTAACAGCAAGGAAATTATCAATGACCACCAGAGTGGGGTCGAAAGAATTCAAAAGACAAATTTGAAGAGGCTCTCATGGCCAAAAGGGAGATACTTTGTAAACCAATAAAAAGGATAACTACAAGAGATTTAGAACTCCAAGAACATTTAATCCATGATTTTAAAATCATTCAAAAAAGTTTGATCACCACTGAAGAATGATAATTAATCAGCTCATTATTTATAAGACTGTTAAATAAAGGTAACGAATCACACATGTATTCTTCTTTTTCAATATGAACTGCACCGTGGGGTAAACAAATAGGGTAAAGAGGGTAAGTGTCTCTTTAAAAAACTATTCCAGCTAATAGATGAAAAAGAAATAATAGAAATAGGATATTGCAATTTTGCAATGTGTATGCCAACGTATATGCACTTTATATGCCATTTTGCAATCTTTAAGGACTTAATGGATCTAGGCCCTGAGGATCAAAAGCTGCTAATATCACAAAATGAGAGGCAACTAGACATTTGATGAAAGAACTCAACATTATTTCTCAGGTAACAATGCCAAAAATCAAACCAAACCAAAGCAATCTTGAATTTGGTGAGATTCTAAATCCAGCTATCAAGTTATAGGACATGCAGAGCACAGCAGACCAAGTTAAACACCATGAGGATGCAGTCAGCAAAAATTAAACCATGGCAATTCTATAGGACCACATTTCTTGAACAAATACATCTCAAGAAAAGAGAGAGAGAGAGAGAACCTAGAGAGAAAGAAAGAGACTTAAAAATATCAAACAGTTGTACTATGTAAACTTTATTTAGATCCTGGTTCAAAGAAACAAAATATAAACATAAAATAAAAGATCTTTGATATTTATGGTGCAACTGAAAATTTGAACTATCTGCATATTTGATGATACTAAGAAACTATTGTTAAATTTTTAGATGTTCTTATGATAAGGTGGCTATGTTAAAAAAAAGAGCTCTCATATTTTAGAGACATAACTATTTTTACAGATGAAATTATATCATATTTGATATTTGATTATAAAAGGAGATGTGGAAAGTGGGTGGGAATTAGAATGAAACAAGTTTGCCCATGAATTGATAACAGCTGGTTGGTGGTACAGGAAGGTTCATTTTAACATTTCATATAGTTTTGCATATGGTTGAAGTGTTTCATAATCCAAAATTAAAATAATAATAATAGTAAGTTACACATGCTTATCTTGGGGACAGCAGAGAGCATAAATGACATACAGAGAAAACAACTTATCTCCCTTTTCTCCCTGGGCCTTCACTGGTGATATTTTTATTCCTCTTTCTCCAGGAAGATTCTTTCCTTGTTATATGCCGTATTTGCTTAGAGCCACTCAGCCTCTTCTCATAAGGCATCAGTCTTAGCATTTTATTTATTGCTTGTTATTTTTGTCTGTCATTCATAGAGCTTGTCAGCCTTTCATTGTGTTTATAATAATAAAACAAACCCTGTTCCTGGGACCATCTGGAGTTCTGCTCCTTAATAACATTTCTTTCAACACCTACGAGCCCTGAAGTGGTTGTGAGCATGCTTCTAGGCTAAAATAGACATCTATTTCATGGCCAAGTTCTGTCAAATTTATTTATTTGAACATTGTGAGATCAATTTGCTATGGGCTTTTGGTTAGATCAGTGTATTTTAATTGGCACTAGACATGCACTGGGTTTTATTTATTTTTTTTTTTTTTATTTTTTTTTTTTTAATTTTTTGTTTATTGCAGTAACATTGGTTTATAACATTGTAAAAATTTCAGGTGTACATCATTGTACTTCTATTTCTGCATGGACTACATCATGTTCACCACCAAAATACTAATTACAACCCATCACCACACACATGTACCGAATTATCCCTTTCACCCTCCTCCCTCCCCCCTTCCCCTCTGGTAACCACCAATCCAATCTCTGTCCCTATGTGTTTGTTTATTGTTCTTATTATCTACTACTTAATGAAGGAAATCATACGGTATTTGACCTTCTCCCTCTGACTTATTTCACTTTGCCTTATACCCTCAATGTCCATCCATGTTGTCACAAATGGCTGGATTTCGTCGTTTCTTATGGTTGAGTAGTATTCCATTGTGTATATATACCACAGCTTCTTTATCCATTCGTCCCTTGATGGGCACTTAGGTTGCTTCCAAGTCTTGGCTATCGTGAATAAGGCTGCAATGAACACAGGGGTGCATGTACCTTTGCAAATTGGTGTTTTCAAGTTCTTTGGATAAATACCCAACAGTGGAATAGCTGGATCATATGGTAGTTCTATCGTTGATTTTTTGAGGAATCTCCATACTGTTTTCCATAGTGGCTGCACCAGTTTGCACTCCCACCAGCAGTGTATGAGAGTTCCCTTCTCTCCACAACCTCTCCAACACATGTTGTTTCCTGTCTTGTTAATTATAGCCATTCTGACAGGCGTGAGGTGATATCTCATTGTAGTTTTGATTTGCATTTCCCTGATAGTTAGTGATTTTGAACATCTTTTCATGTGTCTGTTGGCCATCTGTATATCTTCTTTGGAGAAATGTCTGTTCAGGTCTTTTGCCCATTTTTTAATTGGGTTGGTAGTTTTTTTGTTGTTGAGATGCATGAGTTCTTTATATATTTTGGAGATTAAGCCCTTATCAGATGTATGGTTTGCAAATATCTTCTCCCAATTGTTAGGTTGTCTTTTCGTTTTGTTGATGGTTTCCTTTGCTGTGCAGAAGCTTTTAGTTTGATGTAGTCCCATTTGTTTATTTTTTTCTATTGTTTCTCTTGCCTGGTCAGATGTGGTGTTTGAAAGATGTTGCTAAGACTGATGTGGAAGAGCGTACTGCCTATGTTTTCTTCTAGAAGTTTCATAGTTTCAGGTCTTACATTCAAGTCTTTAATCCATTTGGAGTTAATTTTTGTGTATGGTGTAAGGTAAGGGTCTACTTTCATTTTTTTGCATGTGGCTATCCAGTTTTCCCAACACCATTTGTTGAAGAGACTTTCTTTTCCCCATTGTATGTTCTTGGCTCCTTTGTCGAAGATTAGCTGTCCATAGATGTGTGGGTTTATTTCTGGGCTTTCGATTCTATTCCATTGATCTGTGTGTCTGTTTTTGTGCCAGTACCATGCTGTTTTGGTTACTATAGCTTTGTAGTATATTTTGAAATCAGGGAGTGTGATACCTCCAGCTTTGTTCTTTTTCTCAGGATTCCTTTAGCTATTCGGGTCTTTTGTTGTTCCATATAAATTTTAGGATTCTTTGTTCTATTTCTGTGAAAAATGTTGTTGGAACTTTGATAGGGATTGCATTGAATCTATAGATGGCTTTAGGAAGTATGGACATCTTAACTATGTTAATTCTTCCAATCCAAGAGCACGGAATATCTTTCCATTTCTTTGTGTCCTCTTCAATTTCTTTCAGCAATGTTTTATAGTTTTCGGTGTACAGATCTTTCACCTCTTTGGTTAAGTTTATTCCTAGGTATTTTATTCTTTTTGTTGCAATTGTAAATGGGATGGTATTCTTAATTTCTCTTTCTGCTACTTCGTTGTTAGTGTACAGAAATGCAACTGATTTTTGTATGTTGATTTTGTATCCTGCAACTTTACCATAGTCGTTTATTACTTCTAAAAGTTTTCTGGTGGATTCTTTAGGGTTTTCTATATATAAAATCATGTCATCTGCAAATAGTGACAGTTTCACTTCTTCCTTTCCAATTTGGATCCCTTTTCTTTCTTTCTCTTGCCTGATTGCTCTGGCTAGGACTTCCAATACTATGTTAAATAGGAGTGGTGACAGTGGGCATCCTTGTCTGGTTCCTGTTCTTAGAGGGATAGCTTTCAGTTTTTCACCATTGAGGATGATATTAGCTGTGGGTTTGTCATATATGGTCTTTATTATGTTGAGGTACTTTCCTTCTATACCCATTTTATTCAGAGTTTTTATCATAAATGGATGCTGTATCTTGTCAAATGCTTTCTCTGCATCTATTGAGATGATCATGTGATTTTTATTCTTCATTTTATTAATGTGGTGTATTACGTTGATTGATTTGCGAATGTTAAACCATCCCTGCATACCTGGAATAAATCCCACTTGATCATGGTGTATAATCTTTTTAACATATTGTTGTATGCGATTTGCTAGTATTTTGTTGAGGATTTTCGCATCGATGTTCATCAGTGATATTGGCCTGTAATTTTCTTTTTTTGTGTTGTCCTTATCTGGTTTTGGTATCAGGGTAATGTCAGCTTCGTAGAATGAGTTAGGGAGCTTCCCCCCCTCCTCAATTGTTTGGAAGAGTTTGAGAAGGATAGGTATTAACTCTTCTTTGAATGTTTGGTAGAATTCACCAGGGAAGCCATCTGGTCCTGGACTTTTATTTTTGGGGAGGTTTTTGATTACTGTTTCGATCTCCTTACTGGTGATTGGTCTATTCAAATTCTCTACTTCTTCTTGATCCAGTTTTGGAAGGTTGTATGATTCTAAGAATTTATCCATTTCTTCCAGATTGTCGAATTGGTTGGCATATAGTTTTTCATAGTATTCTCTTATAATCTTTTGTATTTCTGAGGTGTCTGTTGTAACCTCTCCTCTTTCATTTCTGATTTTACTTATTTGTGCCTTCTCTCTTTTTCTTGGTGAGTCTAGCTAAAGGTTTGTCAATTTTGTTGATCTTTTCAAAGAACCAGCTCTTGGTTTTATTAATTTTTCTATTGTTTTTTTGGTCTCTATTTCATTTATTTCTGCTCTGATTTTTATGATTTCCCTTCTTCTACTGATTTTGGGCTTTGTTTGTTCTTCTTTTTCCAGTTCCTTTAGGTGCATTGTTAGATTGTTTATTTGAGATTTTTCTTGTTTGTTGAGATAGGCCTGTATTGCTATAAACTTCCCTCTTAGAACCGCTTTTGCTGTATCCCATAAATTCTGGCATGTCGTATTTTCATTTTCATTTGTCTCCAGGTATTTTTTGATTTCTTCTTTGATTTCTTCGTTAACCCAATCGTTGTTCAGTAGCATTTTGTTTAATCTCCATGTATTTGTGGCTTTTCTGATTTTCTTCCTATAGTTGATTTCTAGTTTCATACCGTTGTGGTCAGAAAAGATGGTTGGTATTATTTCAATCTTCTTAAATTTATGGAGACTTGTTTTGTGGCCTAATATGTGATCAATCCTGGAGAATGTTCCATGTGCATTTGAAAAGAACGTGTATTCTTCGGTTTTTGGATGGAATGCTCTGTATATATCTACTAGGTCCATCTGTTCTAGTGTGTCGTTTAAGGCCAATGTTTCCTTATTGATCTTCTGTTTGGATGATCTATCCATTGGTGTAAGTGGAGTGTTAAAGTCCCCTACTATTATTGTGTTACTGTCTATTTCTGTTTTTATGTCTGTTAATAATTGCTTTATATATTTAGGTGCACCTACATTGGGTGCGTAGATATTTACAAGTGTTATATCCTCTTGTTGGATTGTTCCCTTGATCATTATGTAATGCCCTTCTTTGTCTCTTTTTACAGTTTTTGTTTTAAAGTCTATTTTGTCTGATATGAGTACTGCTACCCCTGCTTTCTTTTCATTGCCATTTGCGTGGAGTATCTTTTTCCATCCCTTCACTTTCAGTTTGTGAGTGTCTTTAGGTCTGAAGTGTGTCTCTTGTATGCAGCATATATATGGGTCTTGTTTTTTTATCCAGTCAGCCACCCTATGCCTTTTAATTGGAGCATTTAGTCCATTGACGTTTAAAGTAGCTATTGATAAGTATGTACTTACTGCCATTTTTTACTTTTTTTTTTTTTCCCTCAGTGTTTTAGTAGTCCTTCTCTGTTCCTTACTTCTTCTATACAGAATTGATGGTCACTTTAGTTTGACCTCTGTCTGAAAGCTGTACTCTTTAACTACCCTCCTCCCTCCTTTTATGTTTTTGATATCATATCCAACTTCTTTTTGTGCATTTGTATCCATTACGTTCTAATCGTGGAAATAGATAATTTTTCCTATTTGTGGTCTTCTCTTTTCCCCTTAAATCAGTCCCTTTAACATTTCTTGTAACACTGGTTTCTTGGTGACAAACTCCTTTAATTTTTGCTTGTCTGGGAAATTTTTGATCTCTCCTTCCATTTTGAACGATAACCTTGCTGGGTAGAGTATTCTTGGCTGTAAGTTTTTTCCTTTTAGCACTTTAAATATATCATGCCATTCTCTTCTAGCCTGTAAGGTTTCTGCTGAGAAGTCAGCTGATAGCCTTATGGGGTTTCCTTTGTATGTAACTTGACATTCTCTTGCGGCTTTTAGGATTCTCTCTTTATCTTTAATTCTGGACATTTTGATTATGATGTGTCTTGGTGTGGGCCTCTTTGGGTTTATCTTGTTTGGGGCTCTCTGTGCCTCCTGTACCTGGATGTCTGTTTCCTTCCTTAGGTTAGGGAAGTTTTCATCTATTATTTCTTGAAATAGATTCTCTGCCCCCTTGTCTCGCTCTTCTCCTTCCGGGACACCTATAACACGGATGTTAGTGCGCTTGATGTTGTCCCAGAGGTCCCTTAGACTGTCCTCACTCTTTTTAATTCTTTTCTCTTTTACCTGTTCACCTTGGGTAATTTCTTCTAGTCTTTCTTCCAGCTCACAGATCCGTTCTTCTGTATCCTCTACTCTGCTTTTGAGTCCCTCTAATGAATTTTTCATTTCCAGTATTGTATTCTTCATTTCTGATTGGTTCTTTTTTATATCTTCCATTTCTTTGTTGACATTCTCACTGAGTTCATCTATTCTTCTCCCCAGATCAGTTAGCATCCTTAACACTCTTAGTTTGAACTCTCTGTCGGGTAGGTTGCTCATTTCTGTTTCACTTAGTTCCTTTTCTGGGGTTTTGTCCTGTTCCCTTACTTGGAATGTATTCTTTTGCCTCCTCATTTTGCCTCTTTCCCTGTGCTTGTGTCTATGTATTAGGTAGGTCAGCTACGTCTCCTGCTCTTGGATAGGTGACCTTATGTAAGTGATGGCTTAGGAGGCTTCCAGTGTGCTTCCCTCAGTTCTCAATGTTCCAGGGTGGCCCCTATGTGGGCTACGTGTGTCCTTCTATTGTGGCCTGTTAGCTCTCCCTATAGGCGCCCAGGGAGGCTGAGTTATGCTCCTGGCCAGCTGTTGTAATGCTCAGCTGCTTGTAGTTGTTGTGGGCCCTTCAGTCTCTTTATCAGGTGTGAGGAGCCCCAGCACAGTTGGCTGCAAGTTCTAATACCACATCTGTGTTGCAGTATTTCTTTTAAGTGAGTAGGCCCCCAGCGTGGCAGGTTGTTAGGCTCAGGGCCTTAGAATTGCTGTAAACCTCTAGCCTATTAGGTCTCTTGTCAGCTCTCTGAGGATTGCAGCTGGGTGGGGCTGGCCTCAGGCACAGGAGCACCCAATTGTTTCAGGCTTTGGAAGGTGGGGCAAACCTCCTATGTGGGTCTTTGAGAAGCACAAGTCTTCTGCAGCTGACAAGCCCTGCCGCCCACAGGTCCACACACACAGTCAACACAGTCCTGCCCCGTGTGAGCGCCCCGACCTCCCCAAGCGGACCCAGTCTCTCCACGGCGGGAGCCCCACACACTCCGCCACCACCCCACACTCTCCACCCGCTCCTTGTGCACACCCTGCCCCGCTCAAGTCAGCTCAGTTGCCAGGCTGCAGAAAATCCAGTCACCAATCTATGCAGGCCCACACGTTGCCTGAGGGTTTGTTGTTAGGTGGGGCCAGTCTCTAGGGTGGGCTGCCTGCCCTGGCTGAGCTGGATTAAATCGGTGCTCTAGCGGGTGGAGCAGACCCTGGGCTAGCAGGTCTCAGGGAAAACTCCAATGGCGTCTGTGTCAGCACGCTCACACCAGGCCACAACAATGGCCGCCGCCAATGTCCCAGTCCCTGGAGAGGTCTCACCCCTCACCGAGATGCACTCAGGGCCTATTAGGTGAGTCTCTTGTCACCAAAGCAGTGTGCACCTTTCTTTCTGGTGATTTTAGGATGCTTTCTGGAACAGGTGAGTTTGTGCGCGGGCCCTTTAAGAGCCAGTTTTAGTTTCTTTGTGAGCCGGGTTTTCTGGGGATGCTACCCAATGCTTTAGTAGCAGCAAAGTCAGATATTATGCCGCTGGTCTCGATTGTGCTGGGTCCACACAATGCCCACAGCAGGGGCGCTCCCCGGCTCAGGGCCCCGCGTCTCCAGGGAGGCTGTGTACCTGTGAGCTGCTCCCGGCGGCCGTGAAGCTGGCGGCTTGTGAAGGCGGCGTTTTTCCTCTCCGGAAGGGAGTCTCTGCCTCTTCCACCCCAGTCAGGATTGTCCGTTGTTGCAGGAGTTCCTCTTATCCAGTTTTCAGCTCTGTCTCAGGGGTAATTTTTCCACGAGTAGTTGTAAATTGGCTGTGTCCACAGAAGGAGGTGAGTTCAGAGTCTGCCTACGCCGCCATCTTGACTCCCTCTCTGCACTGGGTTTTAAATATACCCTTGACATCCCTAATTGCAATACTACTTATTGCCCTGTTCTGGTAAACACCTGCTTTAGAGCAGTCATCCCATTCAAACTCCAGATACAACTGCCAGGTGTTTCTGATAGATGACACCGGTCGCTAAGCTATAAATGACAGTCATTTGTAATCATGAAGCCTCCAAGAATGTAAAAGGAAAAGTTGACTTATTCGGCAATAACCTGGAATCGTGAAGTAGTCTATTTTGAATATTAGCTCAGTTCTACTAGGCCATGTGGACTGGTGAGCAAGAAAATAATTAAATTGTAGAAAATCTAGAGGATAGTGCCATAATTTATGAAGTTTTTAAACAAAGTTAGTGGTATGTTTTTCTTTAGGTTTTGGAATCAATTTGATTCTTTAACAGCAAGGATTTTATTCAATTTTGCTGTATTAAAATCATTTTTTTGCCAAGATGACTCAACTTCAGAATCCAAAAAAATTAGATAATTAGATTTCCAGTTATATCAAACCATGAGCTTAATCGTTATGCTCTAATTTGAGATGTGCATTTCCTTGTAATTGATCCCTTTAATAATTTTACCACATGTTGTTCTTCTCTGATGACCTTGGCAATTTTGATCATAGCCAAGGTCATCAAAATTTTTACATGGAGTTGCTAAGTCCAAGGGGGTAACATTATATTGTATCTCCTGGAGTACATAGAATACAATGAGAATAGTGTTCCTTGGAGTTGGGCAAAGTGGTGGCACTGATATTTAGAATGTACAGAAGCAAATTGCTCCTGCAGTAGACTGAATTTTTGTGTCCCTCCAAAATTCGTATGTTGAAGTCCTAACCCCCAGTGTGACAGTTTTTGGATGTGGGGCCTTAGGAAGGTGATTAAGGCATGAGGGAGGAACCCTCATGAATGGGATCAGTGCCCTTTTAAAGGGGCTGAAGAGACCAAAGTTCTCCGCTTCATCATATGAGGACACAGTGAGAAGACAGCAGCCTGTGAACCAGTAAGCAGGTCCTCATCAGAGACCAAATCTGCCAACACCTTGATCTTGGACTTCCAGAAATATGAAACATAAATTTCTGTTGCTTATAAGCCACCTAGTCCGTGGTATTCTGCTAGAGCAGCCCAGATAGGCTAAAATAGCTCCTCTAAAATGGAACAAGTTATTGTTCCAAGTTCCACAAAATCTCTAGGAAACATTCTAAACACACCACCTTCTCCAAAGGTGAATCATTTTTTAACTTCACAGCACATTTTCTCTTTGATTGAAAACATGGATTTTTGAAACAAACTCAGTTAAAGGTAAAATGTTTCTGTAACCAAATTAGAGACTGTGATATTTAAACTATAAAGATTCCTATTTAAAAGTAGTTGTTGATTTGTTTCCAAGGCTATGAGGGGAATAAAGTAGAAATTTAAATGGCAGGCTTGACGAGAGAGGTCAAAGTTGCCACAGGCAAATGGAACGTGAAGTTTGAAATCTTCCATGCTACGCTAAACTCCGAAGCTATTATTTTTAGGAGGGTTCTAAAGTTGGCAATCAAAATTCTCCCATTCTTAGATGAAAAACAGTGAATTTAATGTAATGCTCTTAAAAATAAATATACTCGATTGGATGTTTGGTTACTTTAGAGCAGGATAATCTGATCACAAACCCCAGGAAAAAGAAAGGAAAATGCATCTGGGAAATGTTTTTGAAAGTGAGAACTTGGATCTCCTCGCACATATTTCCTTTAGTTTCATCACATAAAGCTACAGCTTTTTCAGATATTTCCAGAAAACTCCCCTATTGGTCAATGAGTTTTCCCATTTCCTGCACATGTTCATACTGTGTGTATCTTCTGTTGTTCAAATCTCAACATCATGGTTTTCTGTAGTTGGCTAAACCTGACTAAAACAAAAGTATCTTCAAACCCTAGTGTCTAACGTGATGAATCTGACAGATCTGCCACATAAACCTCTGAAAAGGGGGAGAAATAACACGTTTGTTTTTTAGAGTTTTCATTATCATCATGATAATCCGAACTTCTGCTTGCTGGTCAAGTTCGGGAGACAATTCGTGTCTACCTTCTATTCTACTAAATGGTGCCTGTGTATAAGTGAAGACAAAATCCATACAACTGTTAACACAACAGTCATGCTACTAAATAGCTGTTCATCCACATTTTCTGTAAACTTTAGCTCTAAGAGTAAAATCAAATATAATGATATAAATTGCTGTGAAAGAGAGAAAAAAGCTAATGATTGTCCTCAGGATTAGTGGAACTCTCCTTCTCTTCCTACATAATTCACAGCCAATGTCCTCTGACCTTAACATCCCCAAAAAAGGCAACTTTCTTGCCTCTCCTCTTGCTTTCAGGCTCAAATACAATATGAACTTCTTGCCATGGAATAAAAAGGCCTTTTATAATTTGATTCTAATTTTTTTTTGTCCAGGTTTCTGAAACTATAGGAGAATAGATTACAGCCTAATAAGCAAGGGAACTTTGAAGAGAATTATCCAAAGATGGAATTGGTTCTTATCACAGGTGGTGGGTTTACTCTCAGTGGACAACCACTTGGCAGTACTGTTTCAGATGTGATAGACATGCAAATGGAAAAACAGCATAGAGTTAATGCATGGTCAGACTCCCAAAGCTCAAATCACAACTTCTCTACTTTACTAGCTTCATGCATATAGGCACATTACTTTTGTGTGTTTATCATCATCATACTTACTTCATAAAATTGTGTGAAGATCAAATCAGCTACCATACATAAATGAGGTAATCATATAATTTATCATCCAAATCGAGTTACCTTTGAGATTGAAGAGGAGATTATTAATAATTATGTCAAGACAACAGGTGTTCTATCCTGGACATTCTACATAGAACACATTTTAAACACTGCCTGGCACAAACAAATGATGAGTAGATGTTAACTCTTATTATTGTTGTGATATTACTATTGTTTTTTTAGTTCTTTTAATGAAAGAGATGACCCTTAAGGTTTCTTCTCTTCCTTAAGGTTCTAAGATTTGCTGATACATAGCTGTCATTTGCCAGCCCTGGTGATTCCACTACTAAATGATCCAGCTCAGCAGGGAGCTGAGAGAAAGACCTGTGCATGGTAAGTGTGAAGAAATATGTTTTTTCCCAGAATCAATGTGCTTTGTCTTCAGCGCACCAGCTAAGCATAAAATGGAGAATACCTCTGTCAAATCTGTGGAGAAGACCACTTTATCACAGTGGCAACTTCCTTTCTTCCTATCAACTTTGTATCATAAAAGATGAGTAAATTGTGTTGATGTTCTCTGTTATGTCATGCACTGACATGATTGATATGAGCCAACCTTCATGTTGCATAAGAGAAGAGAAAATAATGGCACCTTGCAGCCAATGGAGAGTGTCAGGCACAGAGGATCTCTCTGAGTCTCTGCAGTTGCCCAGAAACATTTATACTATTATTTCTCTTCAAGCTAAGAAGAAAAAAAAATGAAGTCACATTTTTACAAGATAGGATGTAGTTGAGGGAGTATATTAATGATTTTTCTATACTGTAGTTAAAGAATAATTTTCAAAAAAGGTAATAAAATGACTCTCAGCCATGTATATGTTGAACATGTGCTAAAATGTTATTTAATTCATTAAGGAAATAAGGGAAATAGCAGATGTCAAACCATTTCAAAGGAGAATCCAAAGAACCGACATATTGCAGATCAGGACTACTGAAATGAATGTGTGAATGGAAGGCTAAACTAGCTTCTTCCAGAGTGGGAGAGGAAAGTCAATTGAACTTCTGACAAGCAGAATTTACATGTCTCTAGACATAAATTATTTTGCATTGTTATCAGTTATCTACAACCACCCATGCTGGTTGTAATGTAGCTCCCATATAGTCTGAATCAGATATCTCAAGGATAAGCTCTAGGCTAGGAGCTGACAAACTACAGCTGAGGGCAAGCCATCTGTTTTTGTAAATAAAGTTTTATTGGAACACAACTATGCCCACTTGTTTATGTATTGTGTATCATACTAAATGACAGAGTTGAATAGATGTAACCTTATGGCCTGTAAACCTAAAATATTTACCATTGGGCCCTTTAAGGAAAGATTTGCTGGCCCTTGCTATAGATAATGCATAGGTTTCCACTGAAGCACAGATTTTCCCCTATATCATGTAGTAGTAAAAAAAAGAATTTGGGAATTAGATAAATCTAGATTCAAATCTTAACTTTATTACTTAAGTTTAAGTATATATACTTAAGTGTATCATTTTAGGCAAGTTACATAAACTTCTAGATATTTAGCTATTAAACAAGTATAAAAACATTATTTTTTATTAAATAATTATGATAATACCTCTCTTTTATGGTTATCATAAAGATGAACTAAAATAGTAGATATAAAGAGTCTAGTAGAATTTTTAGATAGAAAGTGGTAGGGGGTTCAAAAAAATGTTAATTTCTATTCATCATCTTCTATCAGAATTCATCCTTAGAGCCAAAACTACCTGTAAGTTAACAGCCTAAAATTACTGGGCTTCTCATCAAAAGAGAGTTGGCCATTCACGCTGCCTGCAATAGATCTGGCCACCATACTATTCTTTGGGACAATAAAGAGCAGCCTAGTGTATCAGCCAGCACAATAAATTGGAGATTAGGCGATTAGAGACCCAGCCTGGTGAACTTGGAGAACTCTCAAATCTCTCTGGTTGTCAATTACTTTATCTCTAAAGTGAAAGTGTTGAGCTAGAAGTAGAGAACTGTTGGAGTCCTTCAAGGCCCTGAAAATCTGTGAAATGATGCCACAATAGCCTCTTTCTCCTATCCTTTCACAGCTGAGAGTCAAGTTTTGGGTAAAGGGAAAAGATGACGGGAAATAGAAGCCATATAAAGAGCAATTCTTTTTTCAGCATAATGCTATTGCTTTCTTCTTATATTTTCTAACAGGTATTCCTTTAGGCAGAAGATAGTGTCTGATACAGTCTTTGTTATCCATCCACTCTGCTTCTTATAGAGTTGAGTTCTGTGCACACTGACACTTAATTAATACCCAGTGAAGACAGAGATAATTCTTTAATGATTATTATCATTAACTGTTCCTCATAATATCCCTGGGAAGCACTGTCAGTATAATTGCCTCGGTTTTACAGGTGAGAAATCTGAAGCCCAGAAAAGGTGGAGCCACATGGCTAAAGTCACACAGCTAGTAATTAGCAGAGCTGGGAATAGAATTCAGCATCCCATGTCCTGGGATTTTGTTCAAACAAAATTATAACCACAGCCTGCCAAGGGACTAGGAGCCTTGGGGAAAGACAACCATCTGAAAAGACCAGAGGCTTTATACTGCCAGCCAAAAGCTCTGAGCAGAGTGGGCTCCTGGGAAGCTATTTATTTCTCACACATTAATATATTTTCTCAATCCTTGTGATGATCTCTATATGAAAAGTGTCGTTGTGATTCTAGATACCTTGTTAACATGGGTTTCTAATTCTTGGGTGAAATGTCTAGGCTTAAAGACATGAGCCAGCAATGAAGTTAGTGAATTTAAGGTATTGGTAATTAAGAAAGTAGGTGACACATGAACCATTATTTATTTCATTCACTTACCCAACAAATATTTATTGAATGCCTACTACCTGCCAGGCACTGATCTAGACATTAGGAATACAGCCGTTAACCAAAGTTCCTCTCCTGATGGATTTTACAATCTGGTGAGATATGGAAAATAAGTAAGCAAATATATAATATAAGGTTAGTATTAACAAACGCAATGGAAAATCATAAAATAAGTTTAAGAAAAGAGAATAGACAGAGTTCAGGGAGTTTGCTGTTTATATACAATTGTTAGGAAGAGCCTTTCTAGGGAGATAACATTTGAGAAGAAAACTAAATAAAGTTAGGAGGTGATGCTGGAAAAAAGTAGCTGGAGGATTTGATGTGCTCCAAGGCCTCAAGATATCACATGCTTAGTGTGTTCATGGAATTAGCCCCAAGTAGGCCAGTAGGGATGGAGCACGGTGAGTAAGGGGAGAACGTCAGAAAATCATGTTGGAGAGAAAGCTGAGCAGGCTTATAGGCCATGGTAAAGACTTTGAGTTTTATTCTAAGTGAGAAGAGAAAGCATTGGAGGGTTCGAGGGAGAGACGTAACATGCTCTAATTTATATTTTACATTGCCATTCCAGTAGTGCCATGGAGAATGGACCATAGTGAGTATAGAATGAGAGAAGAGAGAATTCAGAGGTCATTGCGTAGCTGGGGTGAGAAATTATGGAGTGGTTATTGTGGAAGTGGTGGATAAATTTTGGAGATGGGATATACTTTGAAGATAAAGCCAACTTACATTCTAATGGATTGGGTGTAGAATGTGAAAGAAAGAATCCAAGTTTTTGGCCTAAGCACCCCTAGAGACTGTTGGTATATTGACTGAGCTAGAGAACACAGATGAGGAAAAATTGGGGAGGATGCAAGATGTCAGTATCGGACAAGTTAAATTTGAGATGTTTATTTGAAATCTGAGTGAAGCTGTTCACTAGGTAGTAGGACTCGTGAGTCTGTAGTTCAGAGAAGTTGGAATTAAACATATTTTTGAAGTTATTAGTGTGTAGATGCAATTTAGACCGTAGAACTGGTCTAATTTAGACCATAGAATCCCTGACCATAGAACTGGTCAAGATCTCATCAAGAAAGTAATTAAAGATTGAGCCCTGGGGCATTGCAATGTTTAGATTGAAAAAAGTGAAGGAAGATCCATATTGTAAACTGAGAAGAGGAAAAGCCAGGAGACTATGGGATCCCACAGGACAGGTGAAGCATATTTCAAAAGAGGCATGTTTGGGGGCTGGCCCAGTGGCATAGTGGTTAAGTTCGTGTGCTCCGCTTTGGTGACCCAGGGTTCACAGGTTCGGATCCCAGGCACGGACCTATACACTGCTTACCAAGGCATGCTGTGGCAGGCATCCCACATATAAAGTAGAGGAAGATGGGCACGGATGTTAGCCCAGGGCCAATCTTTCTCAGCAAAGAGGAGGATTGGTAACAGATGTTAGCTCAGGGCTAATCTTCCTCACCAAAAGTAAGAAAAAAGAGGGCATGTTTGCCTGTGTCAAATGCTGTTGAGAAACTGAACTAGAAGAGGACTGATAACTGACTGTTGAATTCGGTAACGTGGACTTTGGTAACAAAGTCCTTGATGACTTGACAGAAATGGTTTTAGTGGAAAAGTAGGAATGAAAACTTTGTCAGAGAGCATTCAAGAGAGAATTGGAAGAAAAATATTGGAAAAAAGACCAAAAAAATTTCCTTTTGAGATGTTCTAAAGAAAAGATCAAAGAAATTGGGCAATAACTGGATGGTGATGTCAGGCAAAGAAATAACTTCTTTTTTTAACGTAGGAGATAGTACTTCATGTTTGAATGCTTATTGGAATAATGTAGCAAAGAAAGGCTTGCCGGGCAAAGGGACGAGGAATTGATGGGGGTGATAGGCAGTGAAAGTTTATAGAACCAATGAATTAGAAATTCTTGTGGGTTTAAAAATCAATTGGATTTGTGTTACTGGAAGGATTGAGTTGGAAATATAAGAGATAAGAAAGCGCAATGCTTGAAGTTGAGGTCTTGTCAATAGACAAGGTCCAAGGGTGTAGGAGAGTGAGGCTATTGCCTCCTTGTACGTTACACTTGCAAATTCATTGATCCCCAAGAGGACAAGTGCTAATTTTGTTTTCAATTTTCACCATAAATACTCAAAATATATGTATCTAGAATAAAATGTAAATATAATTAAACATTCCCTATTTATAGGATGTTTATGCTTTGTGTATTCATAGCATTCGGCAATGGAAGTGGATAAAGGAGAAGGTATAATTGCTGGAGTACAGGCTGGGTGTAGGCTCCAGGGCACAAGTGGATGGACTGACTTTAGGATTAGTGACAATCCATCCATTCTAACAGAAAGGAAGGTGGAGTATATGAAGACAAATAGAGACAAGTTGGTAAGCTTGGAAGAAATATGAAGATATGGAAACTGTGTCCTGATTGCAATTTCCTCAGTGAAATGAGAAGCAAGAACTGCAAAGAAGGGAGAGTGAATTGAGTGGGCAAACGGAAGAGGATTGCTAGGCAGCCCTGAGGGCCTGTGTGAGGTCTGAGGTCATAAATTTAAAGTGAGACCAGCCAACACATTTATATGTAGTATAATATTAGGGTTTTCTGTTGAAATAAATTTTTTTATTGAAATCCCACTTCATCTTTTTTTGTTTACTACCATCAAACATAATATCTTCAGGCAATGAGAAGAGGATTTTGTTTACATGAAAATTGGATGATAAAATTAGGCAGCCCTCATCCACTCTTCTAGAAGCAAATAGACTCTGTACTTAAACGAATTTCTTTGCTTCAATTGAAGAGTTTTTCAGATACATTCCTTCTTCTAGAGATATGCATGTTAACAGACTTTCATTTTATATTTTGAGAAGAAATAACTTTGTATATTATATGTCATAATATTGATTATGTAAAATGTAGAAGAGTCAGTTAAAAATATAAGGAAATAAAAATCATCAGTGTTCCCATCAACCAGTGATAATCACTAGTAATGTATTAATATATTCTTTCTGGGACTGTCTATGTAAATAGATTTATTATGTCTCCCAATGGGGACCATACTTTAAAAAGTTTTATTATATACTTATTTAAATATAATAATATATATACTAAATGTCTTTCAATGTCATTCTTCTAGCATACCGTTTTTAATGAATTCTTCTGTGTGATATTCTCAATCATATTATACACAGCTTCTTCGTGCAGCTGAAAATTGATTCTAAAGTTCAATGGAAGAGATAAAGTCTAAAAATATCTAAGAATAATCGGAAAAAACAAAAAATAACAATAAAAATGTGCATATATTTTAACCCTAGCAATGCCATTTTTAAGATATATGTTATAGAAATATTAGTACTTCTGCAAAATAACATTTGTATAGGAAAACTTACTGAGGCTTTACTTCTAATAATTCAAATTAAAAAATCACTCAAATGTTTTTCAGTAGGTGACCAGGTAAGTAAATGATGATATATTCAATTTAAAAGACAGGGTTTTCAGGACATATTGTCCAGTGGAAAAAAAAAATCATCAAGTAATAGGTATAATATGATGTTTTTAATGAAAATGGAATAAAGAACAGCAAAACTTTCTATATTTAAATGCATATAAAAGAAAGTCTACGAGGCTATACACCAAACCAATTACAGTCATAATCTCTGTGACAAGAAATGGGATTTGGGAAAAGACAAATAGAATAATTATGTAAGAAATCATTACATTTTTACTCTGTGTATTTGTGATTGGTTTACTTTTTTATATTGAGAATGTGGTTATACATTATTTATCAATTATTATTTACGTATATATTTGTGTATATATTTAAACAGTACATATTTACATTTTATAAAGCACCAAAATAAAAGTATTAACAAAAGTGAGATTTATTGGCAAATTTTTGGAGCTTGTTATAGTTAACTTTATCTGGGACATGTGTGTTTATGGATGTGGGCAGTTGAGGTCTCGTTAAATAAGTGAATTTTAAGTTAAGGTGCAAAGAATTAGCACATGTTAGGCAAAAATATCAGAGACATAGGAAACAGCACGTGTGAAAGCTCAGAGGTAAGAAGGAGTGTGACATATTTGAGGAACAGAACTAAAGAATGGCTGAAGCATCAAGATTAATGAGGGGAATACAGATCATGAAGGGTCCTGTAATCCATGCTAAGATTTGGAGATCATATTAGAGAGCAGTAATTAAAGAGTTTTTAAGTTAAGGAGTGACGTGATCAGATTTACATTTAAAAAATCTCAGGTGTGCTTGGGAGTGGAGACTGCATTGGAAGAGAGCATATTTGGATAGGGAAGACCTGTCCACACAGAGTGGTCCAGATGAGACAAGATAGTAAAGTGGACAAGTATGGTAGCAATGGATATGGAAGCAACTGGATTGATTCAAAGAATATTTATGAAGGGGATTTACAGGAATTGCTGGTAGGTTGGATATGAAAGTAAAGACAAAAAAAGTCAAGGTTTATGCTTTAAAGAAGAGGCACATGTAAAACACACAGAAAGGTTGCAAGTATAACAATGAAAAGATATAGATGAGGCAAGTAATTACTTAGATCTAAATATTTAAGAACTTCTGTAAATTGATAAGGAAACAAAGCCCTATTTATTTATTTATTTTTCCAGCTTTATGGAGATATTATTGACACATAACATATGTAAGTTTAAGGTATACAATGTGATGATTTGATACATATATATTGTAAAATGATTACCACAATAAAGTTAGTTAACACCTCCATTCCTTCACATAATTATAACTTTCTTTGTAGTAATAACATGTAAGATCTACTCTCTTAGCTACTTTCAAGTATATAATACTTTAATTTTAATTATAGTCACCATGCTGTACATTAGATCCCCAGAACTTATTCATCTTATATCTGGAAGTTTGTACCCTTTGACTAACAGCTCCCTATTTGCCCCACTCTCTATCCGCTGACAGCCACTATTCTACTTTCTTTTTCTGAGTTGAGCTTTTTCAGATTCCACATATAAGTGAGAATATACAATATGTGTCTTTTCTCTATCTGACTTATTTCATATAGCATAATGCCCTCAAAGTTCGTCCATGTTGTCACAAAGGCAGGATTTCCTTCTTTTTTTATGGCTGAATAGTATTCCTCTGTGTGTGTGTGTGTGTGTGTGTGTGTGTGTGTGTGCGCGCACTCATGTAAGCCACATTTTCTTTATTTATTCATCCTTCAATGGACACTTAGGTGGTTTCTATATCTTGGCTAATGTGAATAATGCTGCAATGAACATGGCAGTGCATATATCTCTTGGAGATAGTGATTTCATTTACTTCGGATATATACCCAGAAGTGGGATTGCTGGATCATATAGTGGTTCCATTTTTAATTTTCTGAGGAGACTCTATATTGTTTTCTATAATGGCTGTACCAGTTCATATTCCCTCCAACAGTGCACAAGGTTCCCTTTTCTCCACATCCTCTCCAGCATTTGTTATCGCTTGTCTTTTTGATAATAGCCATTCTAACAGGCCTGAGGTGACATATTGTGTTTCTTTTGTTTTGGTTTTGGTTTTGGTTTTGGTTTTCACTAAGGAAGATTTGCACTAAGCTAACATCTGATGCCAGTCTTCCTCTTTTTTTGCTGAGGAAGAGGAAGAGTCACCCTGAGCTAACATCTGTTGCCAGTCTTCCCCTATTTTGTGTGTGGGCTGCCGCCACATGGTCACTAATGAGTGGTGTAGGTCTGCACCCAGGAACCAAACCTGGGCCGCTGAGGCGGAGCGTGCTGAACTTAACCACTAGGACACCGGATCTGGCCCTCATTGTGGTTTTGATTTTCTTTTATGATTTCTCTTACGGTTAGTGATGTTGAGCATCTTTTCATGTGCCTGTTGACCATTTGAATGTCTTCTTTGGAAAAATGTCTTTTCAAGTTTTCTGAGGATTTTTTAATCAGATTGTTTGGTTTTTTGCTATTGAGTTGTATGAGTGCCTTATATATTTTGGATATTAGCCCCTTATCAGATATGTGCTTTGCAATTATTTACTCCATTCCATATGTTGATTTTTCATTTTGCTGATTGTTTCTTTTGCTGTACAGAAGCTTTTTAGTTTGATATAGTGCCACTTGCCAATTTTTGCTTTTGTTGCTTCTGTTTTTGATATCATATCCAAAAAGTCATTGCCCAGACCAATGTCAAGGAGCTTCTTCCCTATGTTTCTTCTAGGAGTTTTATGGTATTAGGCCTTATATTTATTTTAATCCATTTTGAGTTAATTTTTGTGAGTGGTGTAAGACAGGGATCTAATTTCATTCTTTTGCATGTGAATATTCAGTTTTCCCACTTCCATTTATTGAAGAGACTATCTTCTGCACATTGAGAATTCTTGGCACCCTTATCAAATATTAATTGATCATATATGTGTGGGTTTATTTCTAGGCTCTGAATTACAGTCCATTGATCTAAGTGTTGGTTTTTACATCAGTACCATACTGTTTTGATTACTATAACTTTGTAATAAAGTTTAAAATCAGGAATTGTAATGCTTCCAGCTTTGTTTTTCTTTTTTATGATTGCTTTGGCTATTCAGGTTCTTTTGTGTTCCATAAGAATTTTAGGATTGTTTGTTCTATTTCTGTGAAAAATGACACTGGAATTTTGATAGAGATTGCATTGAATCTGTAGATCACTTTGAGTAGTATGGACACTAAAAATATTAATTCTTCTGATCCATGAACACAAGATATCTTCCCATTATTTGCGTCTTCTTAAATTTGTCAATGTCTTGTTATTTTCAGTGTATAGATCTTTCACCTCTTTGGTTAAATTTATTCTTAAATATTTTATTATATTTTATGTTATTATAAATGGGATTTTCTTCATTTCTTTTTCAGATCATTGTTAGTGTATAGAACTGATTTTTGTGTGTTGGTTTTGTATCCTGCAACTTTACCGAATTCATTTATTAGTTCTAATAGTTTTTTGGTGGAGTCTTCAGAATTTTCTATGTAAAAGATCATATCACGTGAAAACAGACAATTTTACTTCTTCCTTTCTAATTCTGATGCCTTTTATTTCTTTATCTTGCCTGACTGCTCTAGCTAAGACTACTAGTACTACATTGAATAAGAGCAGTAAGAGTGAGTATTCTTGTCTTGTTCCTGAAAAGTTTTCAACTTTTCACCATTGAATATGAAGTTAGCTGTGGATTTGTTATATATGGCCTTTATATGTTGAGGTATGTTCCTTCTGTACCCAAATTGCTGAGCATTTTCATCACGAAAGAATGTTGACTTTTGTTAAATGTTTTCTCTGCATCTATTGAGATTACGATATGATTTTTATCTTCAATCTATTAATGTGGTATACCACATTTAATGATTTGTATATGTTGAGCTATCCTTGCATCCCAGGAATAAATCTCACTTGATCATGGTGTATGATCCTTTTAAAGTGCTGTTCAATTTGGTTTACTAGTATTTAGTTGAGAATTTTTGCATCTATAATCATTAGGGATATTGGCCTTTAGTTTTTTTTTCTTGTAGTGTCCTTATCTGGCTTTGGCATCAGGATAATTCTGGTCTCAAAATGAGTTTGGGAGTGTTCCCTCTTCTTCAATTTTTTCAATTCCTCTTCTTCAAACATTAGTTTCAGAAGAATTGGTGTTAATTCTTCTTAATTGTTTGGTAGAATTCAACAATGAAACCAGTTGTTCCTGGGCTTTTCTTTGTTGGGACGTTTTTGCTCACTGATTCGATCTCCTTGCTGGTAATTAGTCTGTTCAAATTTTTTATTTCTTCATAATTCAATTTTGGTAGGTTTTGTGTTTCTAGGAATGTGTCCATTTCTTCTAGGTAATCCAAATTATTGGCATATAATTGTTCATAGTAGCCTCTTAAGATCTTTTGTTTTTGTGTGGTGTCAATTGTAATGTCTCCTCTTTCATTTCTAATTTTATTTATTGAGTCTTTTCTCTTTTTTCTTAGCTAATCTAGCTAAAGTTTTGTCAATTTTGTTTATCTTTTTTTAAAAAATGGGCTCTTAGTTTCATTGATCTTTTCTATTGTTTTTCTGGTCTTTGTTTCATTTATTTCTGCTCTTTGTTATTCTTTTCCTTCTGCTAACTTTGGGCTTAGTTAGTTCTTTCTTTTTTTCTAGTTCCTCAAAGCGTAAAGTTAGGTTATTTATATGAGTTTTTTTCCCCTTAATTTAGGAGTATATTACTTATAAACTTTCCTCCTAGAACTGCTTTTGCTGCATCCTATAAGTTTTGGTATGTTTTGTTTCCATTTTCATTTGTCTCAAGATTTTTTTGATTTTCATTTTGATTTCTTCTTTAACCCATTGATTGTTCAGTAGCATGTTGCTTAATCTCCACATATTTGTGAATTTTCTGGTTTTCCTCCTGTTAATTGATTTCTAGTTTCATACCATTGTGGTCAGAAAAAAAATACTTGGTATTATTTCAATCTTACATTTGCTAAGGTTTGTTTTGTGACCTAACATATGATCTATCCTGGAGGATGTTTCACGTGTGCTTGAGAAAAATATGTACTCTGATGCTTTGTGATGGAGTATTCTGTATTTGTCTATTAAGTCCATTTGTTCTATGGTATACTTCAAGTCCAGTGTTTCCTTATTTATTTTCTGCCTAGATGATCTGTGTGTTGTTTAAAATGGAATGTTGAAGTCTCCTACTATTGTTGTATTATTATTTTTCCCTTCAGATCTTTGAGTATTTGCTTAATAGATTTAGCTGCTTTGATATTGAGTGCATACATATTTGCAATTGTTATATTCTTCTTGATGAATTGACCCAATCGTCATTATACAATGACCTTCTTTGACTCTGGTGGCAGTTTTTTACTCCTATTTTGTTTGATATAAGTATGGCTACTCATGCTTTTTTTAAGTTTCCATTTGCACAGAATATCTTTTTCTACCCCTTCACTTTCCGTCTGTGTGCCCTGAAAGCTGAAGTGTGTCTCTTGTTGACAGTATATAATCGGGTATTGTTTTTTAATCCATTCAGTCACTCTATGCTTTTTTTTTTTTATTCTACATTTTTTTTATTGATGTTTTAATGGTTTCTAACATTGTGAAATGTTGGGTTGTACATTTTTGTTTGTCCATCACCATATATATGACTCCCTTCACCCCTTGTGCTCACCCCCCACCCCCACTGCCCCTGGTAACCACAGTCCAGTTTTCTCTGTCCATGTGTTGGTTTATATTCCACATATGAGTGAGATCATACAGTGTTTGTCTTTCTCTTTCTGGCTTATTTCACTTAACATAATATGCTCCAGGCCCATCCATGTTGTTGCAAATGGGACGATTTTGTCTTTCTTTATGGCTGAATAGTATTCCATTGTATATATATATACCACAATTTCTTAATCCAATCATCAGTCGAGGGACACTTAGGTTGCTTCCACTTCTTGGCTATGGTGAATAATGCTGCAATGAACATAGGGGTGCATAAGCCTCTTTGGATTGTTGATTTCAGGTTCGTTGGATAGATTCCCAGTAGTGGGATAGCTGGATCATAGGGCATCTCTATTTTTAATTCTATGAGGAATCTCCATACCGTTTTCCATAGAGGCTGCACCAATTTGCATTCCCACCAGCTGTGTATGAGGGTTCCTGTTTCTCCACATCCTCTCCAACATTTGTTGTTTTTTGTCTTGGTGATTATAGCCATTCTAAGGGGCCTGAGGTGATATCTTAGTGTTGTTTTGATTTGCATTTCCCTGATGACTAGTGATGTTGAGCATCTTTTCATCTGCCTATTGGCCATCTGTATATCTTCCTTGGAGAAGTGTCTCTTCATTTCCTCTGCCCATTTTTTTATCAGGTTTTTTGTTTTTTTGTTGTTCAGTTGTGTGAGTTCTTTATATATTATGGAGATCAACCCCTTGTCAGATGTATGTATTGCAAATATTCTCTCCCAGCTGGTGGGTTGTCTGTTCATCTTGATTCTGGTTTCGTTTGTCTTGTAGAAGCTCTTTAATCTGATAAAGTCCCACTTGTTTATTTTTTCTTTAGTTTCCCTAGTCTGGGTAGGCATGTCATCCGAAAAGATTCCTTTAAAACCAATGTCAAGTAGTGTGTTGCCTATATTTTCTTCTATGAGTTTTATAGTTTCAGGTCTCACCTTCAGGTCTTTGATCCATTTTGAGTTAATTTTTGTGAATGGCGATAGCACATGGTCCACTTTCATTCTTTTGCATGTGGCTGTCCAGTTTTCCCAACACCATTTATTGAAGAGACTTTCCTTTCTCCATTGTATGTTCTTAGCACCTTTGTCGAAAATTAGCTGTCCGTATATGTGTGGTTTTATTTCTGGGCTTTCAATTCTGTTCCATTGATCTGTGTGCCTGTTTTTGTACCAGTACCATGCTGTTTTGATTACTATTGCTTTGTAGTATGTTTTGAAGTCAGGGATTGTGATACCTCCTGTTTTGTTCTTTTTTCTTAGGATTTCTTTAGCTATTCGGGGTCTTTTGTTGCCCCATATAAATTTTAGTATTCTTTTTTCTATTTCTGTGAAGAATGTCATTGGGATTCTGATTGGGATTGCATTGAATCTGTAGATTGCTTTAGGTAATATAGACGTTTTAACTATGTTTATTCTTCCAATCCACATGCATGGGATATCTTTCCATTTCTTTATGTCATCATGGATTTCTTTCAATAATGTCTTGTAGTTCTCATTGTATAGGTCCTTCACTTCCTTGGTAAGATTTGTTCCTAGGTACTTTATTCTTTTTGATGCAATTGTAAATGGTATTATCTTTTTGAGCTCTCTTTCTGTTAGTTCATTATTAGCATACAGAAACGCAACTGATTTTTGTAGATTGATTTTGTACCCTGCAACTTTGCTGTAGTTGTTGATTGTTTCTAATAGTTTTCCAACAGATTCTTTAGGGTTTTCTATATATACAATCATGTCATCTGCAAATAGTGAGAGTTTCACTTCTTCGTTACCTATTTGGATTCCTTTTATTCCTTTTTCTTGCCTAATTGCTCTGGCCAAAACCTCCAGTACTATGTTGAACAGGAGTGGTGAGAGTGGGCAGCCCTGCCTCATTCCTGTTCTCAGAGGAATGGCTTTCAGTCTTTCCCCATTGAGTATGATGTTGGCTGTGGGTTTGTCATATATGGCCTTTATTATGTTGAGGTACTTTCCTTCTATTCCTATTTTATTGAGAGTTTTTATCATAAATGGATGTTGTATCGTGTCAAATGACTTCTCTGCGTCTGTTGAGATGATCATGTGGTTTGTATTCTTTGTTTTGTTGATGTGATGTATCACGTTGATTGATTTGCGGATGTTGAACCATCCCTGCGTCCCTGGTATAAATCCCACTTGATCATGGTGTATGATCCTTTTAATGTATTGTTGTATTCGGTTTGCCAATATTTTGTTGAGGATTTTTGCATCAATGTTCATCAGTGATATTAGCCTGTAATATTCTTTCTTTGTCTTGTCTTTGTCTGGTTTTGGTATCAGGGTGATGTTGGCCTCGTAGAATGATTTAGGAAGTGTTCCATCTTCCTCTATTTTTTGGAATACTTTGAGAAGGATGGGTATTAAATCTTCTTTGAATGTTTGGTAAAATTCACTGGAGAAGCCATCTGGTCCTGGACTTTTATTTTTTGGGAGGTTTTTGATTACTATTTCAATCTCTTTACTTGTTATTGGTCTATTCAGATTCTCCATTTCTTCTTGGCTCAGTTTTGGGAGGTTGTATAAGTCTAAGAATTTATCCATTTCTTCTAGATTGTCCAATTTGTTGGCATATATTTTCTCATAGTATTCTCTTACAATCTTTTGTATTTCCATGGTATCCATTGTAATTTCTCCTCTTTCATTTCTAATTTTATTTACTTGAGCCTTTTCTCTTTTTTCCTTAGTAAGCCTGGCTAAGGGTTTGTCAATTTTGTTTATCTTCTCGAAGAACCAACTCTTTGTTTCATTAATCCTTTCTACTGTTTTTTTGGTCTCAATTTCATTTATTTCTGCTCTGATTTTTATTATTTCTCTACTTCTGCTGGCTTTGGGCTTTGTTTGTTCTTCTTTTTCTAGTTCTGTTAGGTGTAATTTAAGGTTGCCTATTTGGGCTTTTTCTTGTTTGTTAAGGTGGGCTTGTATCGCTGTGAGTTTCCCTCTCAGGACCACTTTTGCTGCATCCCATATGGTTTGATATGGCATATTATCATTTTCGTTTGTTTCCAGATAGTTTTTGATTTCTCCTTTAATTTCATCAATGATCCATTGGTTGTTCAGGAGCATGTTGTTTAATCTCTACATTTTTGTCACTTTCCCAGTTTTTTTTTCATGGTTCATTTCCAGTTTCATAGCCTTATGGTCTGAAAAGATGCTTGTTATGATTTCAATCTTCTTAAATTTATTGAGGCTTGCTTTGTTTCCCAACATATGGTCTATCCTAGAGAATGTTCCATGCGTGCTTGAGAAGAATGTGTAGTCAGCTGTTTTTGGATGGAGTGCTCTGTATATGTCTACTAGGTCCATCTCGTCCAGTTTTTCATTTAAGTCTACTATATCTGTATTGACTTTTTGTCTAGATGATCTATCCATTGTTGTAAGTGGGGTGTTAAGATCCCCTACTATTATTGTGTTGTTGTTGATGTCTCCTTTTAGGTTTGTTAATAGTTGCTTTATGTACATTGGTGCTCCTATGTTGGGTGCATATATATTTATAAGTGATATGTCTTCTTGATGGAGTGTCCCTTTTATCATTATATAGTTCCCTTCTTTGTCTTTCTTAACCTGTTTTATCTTGAAGTATACTTTGTCTGATATGAGTATGGCAACACCTGCTTTCTTTTGTTTGCCGTTAGCTTGGAGTATTGTCTTCCATCCTTTCACTCTGAGCCTGTGCTTGTCTTTAGTGCTAAGATGTGTTTCCTGAAGGCAGCATATTGTTGGGTCTTGCTTTTTAATCCATCCTGCCACTCTGTATCTTTTGATTAGAGAGTTCAATCCATTTACATTTAGGGTAATTATTGATATATGAGGGCTTAATGTTGCTGTTTCGTCACTTATTTTCTGGTTCTTTTGCATTTCCTTTGTTTCTTGTCCCATTTGTTTTGGACTGCCAATTCAGTTTGGTTGTTCTGTCTTATGACTCTTCTAGTTTTCTCTTTGTTTATCATATGTGGTTTTGTTTTGATTATTTGTTTAGTGGTTACCTTGAGATTTGGGCAAAAAATCTTGTGTATGAGATAGTCCATTATCTGATGGCCTCCTATTTCCTTATACTAAGTCAATTCAATCACTTTCCTCTTCCCCTTCTAAGTTGTTCTTGTTATACCTTATTCTATCTTGTGTTGTGGCTGTGTGTTTACAGTGATGAGGTTAAATTTATTTTTGGTGAGTTTCTTCCTTTGATCTTTGAGTTTAGTATTTAAGTGGTTGCTAACCTATTCTGGTAAAGATCTACTATTTTTCTGAGTTTGTCTACCTACTTTTCTCCTTGCTCCAAGCTTTGTGTTCCCTTTCTCTTCTTTTTTTCAGGCCTGAGGGCCTTCTTGAGTATTTCTTGTAGTGGGGGTCTCATGGCCATGAACTCCCTTAGCTTTTGTTTATCTGGGAGAGTTACTATTTTTCCATCATATTTGAAGGATATTTTTGCTGGATAGAGTATTCTTGGCTGAAAGTTTTTGTCTTTCAGTATTTTGAATATATCATTCCAGTCTCTTCTAGCCTGTAAAGTTTCTGTTGAGAAATCTGCTAAGAGCCTGATGGGAGTTCCTTTGTACGTTATTTTTTGTTTTTGTCTAGCTGCCCTTGATATTGTTTCTTTGTCATTGATCCTGGCTAGCCTTACCACTAGGTGTCGTGGTGAAGGCCTTTGTCTGTTAATATATATAGGTGTCCTGTTGGCTTTGCTTACTGGTATTTTCTGCTCCTTCCCCAGATTTGGGAAACTCTCTGCTATTATTTCCTTGAATAGGCTCTCTGTTCCTCTTTCCCTCTCTTCTCCCTCAGGAATACCTATAATTCTTACGTTACATTTTCTAATAGAGTCAGATATTTCTCGGAGTCTTTCTTCATTTCTTTTTAGTCTTAGTTCTCTCTCCTCTTCCATCTGGAGTATATCTGTATTCCTATCCTCTAAAGTGCTAATTCTTTCCTCCATATTGTCAGCTCTGTTCTTTAAAGATTTCAGATTCTCCTTTATCTCCTCCATTGTGTTCTTCATCTCCATCAGCACTGATTGGTTTTTCATTATGATTTCAATCTCTTTTGTGAAGAAACTCCTAATCTCATTGAATTGTTTGTCTGTGTTGTCTTGTATTTCGTTGAGTGTTTTTATGATAGCTATTTTGAAATCTCTGTCATTTAGATTATGGATTTCTGTGTTTTCGGGGTTGATTTCTGGGTGCTTGTCATTTTCTTTCTGGTCTGGTGATTTCATATATTTTTGCATTGTGGTTCCTGTGTTGGTTTTGTTTTTCCTCATCCTGGAAATCTCTGGTTGCAATTTCCACCTGCCACCACTGTCTGGTGGTAAAGGGCTGTGTAGTCTAAGCCCCCTGTGCTCTGCCCCAGTTTTTCTGCTGCGATCCGCAGTTTTGTTTTTTGTTTTTTTTTTTTCATGCTGCGATCCACAGGTCCAGTCGTTTGATCAGGTCTGCCGCAGATCGCTTGGTCTGGTCTGTCGCGGATCTCTTGGTCTGGTCTGCCATGGATCTCTAGGTCTGCTCTGGTCAGTTGAGCTGCAGGGTCTGGTTTGCGGGGACGGGGGAGCTCTCTCTTTTGCCCTCTGGGTCTCTGACATGGGAGGCTTCTCGTTTGCCCCTCATTATCCACTCTCTGGGGTACTCAGATGTTGATGGTAGCCCTGTGGCTCTTCTGAGTCCTCTGTGTGGGAGTTTCCCACTGGCTGAGAGAGTCCGAAGAGCTAGGGTTTCCCCGCCGAGGGCTGCCCGTCCCCCCTCTCTGGGAGCCGCCTGGACCAGGATCGCTGATCTGATGGGGAGGGAGAGGAGTTCTCCTTACCTCTCCCCACTACCTCCGGGGGCCCAGCACGTTCCCCTCTCAGATGTGCGGCAGTGTGGATCTTTCTGCTCTAGCTTTTCACTGTCTGGGATTCCATTGTTGGTCCGTGACTGTTCCTTTTGTTGTATCTTGTCGGGGGAAGAGTTCACGGGAAAGCTCACTCCGCCATGATGCTGACGTCACTCCACTCTATGCTTTTTGATTGGAGAATTTATTCCAATCACATTTAAAGTAATTATTGATAGATAAGGACTTACTAATGCCATCTTATTAGTTATTTTCTGGCTGTTTTGTAGTTCCATTGTTCCTTTCTTCTTCTTTTGCTGTCTTTCTTTGTGAACTGATGATTTTCCATAGTGGTATCCTTTGATTCCCTTCTCTTTATCTTTTAAGTATCTATTATAGGTTTTTGCTTTGTGGTTACCAGGACTCTTTCATAAAATATCTCGTAGATATAACATTCTATTTTAAGCTGATAACAACCAGCTGGAGTGGGTCAAAAGCCTGGGCCCACAATAGTCATCCTGGTGCTAGACCCAGCTGGGAGCCTGGGTTTTGCAGGGGCTGATGTTAAGCCTGGTGCTGCTGGAACCACTCAGAGCTGCAGGAGCTGGCTGGTGCTGGGATGGGCTGGGAGCCTGGATTTGCTGGAGTCTACTGGTAGCCTGGTGTCACAGGAACTACCAGGAGCTTTGGGAGCTGGCATATACCAGGATGGGCCAGGGGACTGGGTTCATCGTGGCCTACCAGGAGCCTGGTGTTGCAGAAGTCTCCGGAAGCCATGGGAGCCACCTGGGGCCACTGTAGCTGGCAAGCAGCTGAGTGAGCTAGAGGCCTGGGTTCACAAGAGTCCAATGTGAGCTACCTAAGGCCACAGATGTTGGCCTAGTGCTGGGGCGCCCGTGGAGGGTCCATGGCAAAATTGGGCACTCACTGCACTCTCTTTCTCTCATGGGGAGAGTGTCTCCATACTGGGCTGCTCAGGTTTGGTGGAGGGGTGATGGAGGTAATGTGAATCTATCTTTCCTATTGTCTTCAATTTGTCTTTTCTTATTTCTTTTCTTCACTCAGGTGCTATAATCTCTTACCTGGAATCCTTAGTTCTTGTGATGGTATTTTTGTGCGCAGATAGTTGTTCACATTGATAAGTTTGGGAGGGAATGGCACTAGGAATTCTTATACTGCCATTTTACAGACATCACTTTCCCCAGAAAACCCAATCTAAAAAGGAAGTGAAGGTATGACTACACCTTGCAGAGAGTGTGGGCAATGAAAAAGTATTCTGAATAGAATCTCGGAGCTCTTCTCATTTTGTGAGAGCCAGTTGTCTGAGAAAGTGTAACCCCCTTCTTCCAGCTGGAAGGACTGGACTCAAACAGCTTCCTATAGGTTCAATAGCTCTCTACACCTGCAAGTAGGTTCTCCTCTTTCCAAAAATCAACACTCCAGAGAAGAGGAGCAACTACCTAATGTTCTTATTGATGCAGACTTGGGTCAAATATGGACAGTAGTGAAAGCAAGAAGTATCTCATTATCATCCCTCCTTTATACAACAATAATTATTTCAAGAGATGAAACCTTGATTTTACATGAAGCAACCCTCCAAACACCCCAATGGTTCATTAGAGTTAAAGTAATGGTGATGCAGCCCAAATTCTGACATTAGGTTAAGTGGCAGTTCTATTTTTCAGTGTACCAAAATCTTTTTTTTTCAGCTCATGTTTTCATTAGAATGGCTTTTTTTTTTCCTTAGTTTAAATAAATTAGAAAAAAAAAGAATGCAATTGGAGGTTGGAAGCTGCATGGCATATTAGCAAGATTCTATTTTTCTCTTTCATCCTAACTTGAAGTATAGAAAATAAAGATCTCCAAGTGCAGGCAAGATGCGTTTCTCTATTTCTGGGGATGACAAAAAGACAGCAACTTGGCTTAACAGCAACAGGGATGATTTCGACTGAGCATTATAAAGGCTATCTTAGTCATCTTAGACATAAAACATTGAAATAGGCTACTAAAAGAAATTGACGTAGTTCCATCTTTAGAAGGCTTTGAGAAGGGAGAGGAGATAACATGATATAATACCACTTCAGTGACGAGGAAGATAATTCCATGAAATACCAAGCCAAGAAAATGGGGAGAGAGAACACTTTTCCTTAGGTCTTTGAAAGGGGTAAATTGATTTATTTCAGGTCTTTCTAGAAGAGGGTTATCTTCCAGGTGGAGACAATTCCAAACCTGTTTTCCTGTTCTGAATGACTGGAGAGAAGAGTGGATAAAGAGGACACTTTTTGTGGGCTCCAAACTATAATCCCTTTTATCATCAAAAGAAAAGCTCCAAACCTTAGTCTAACGTGGTCTAATGTTAATTGCTAATTTGACTTGACTGACTCATCAATGATCTTCTTTGGGGCTAGAGTGAATGAGGAAGAGAAGTCAAGTGTTTATTCTGCTCTAACTCATTAACTTTAGCAGTGGGTTCTATTTTGTCATTCATAAAATGGCTTAAAATAGTGTTGTGAGTATATTTTTTTTCTTTTTTTTGAAAATTTAAGCTGTGTGGAATTGACTTAGGCATCTCACTGAGAGTAGAGGTGATAGGGTTGAGGCTCCATACTTCCTACTCCTGCCTTTCTTTTTTAAAAACAGCTTTGTTGAGATATGGTTCACATACAATACAAGTCACCCATTTAAGTGCACAATTCCTTGTTTTTTAGGATACTCACATATATGTGGAAACGTTACCACAGTTAATTTTAGAATATTTTTGTCACCTCAAAAAGAAACTCATGTCCTATAGCTATCACTCCTAACATCCCACCTTCTACCCCATCTAGGCAACCACTAATCTACTTTGTGTCTCAACAGATTTCCTTCTTTCGGAAATTTAATATGAATGGAATCACATAACATGTGGTCTTTTGTGACTGGTTTCTTTCACTTAGCATGATGTTTTTGCATGTTGTAACATGTATCTGTGCTTCATCCCTTTTTGTGGCTGAAAATTATTCCATTATTAAGTGTCTTTTTTTAGAAACATGGTTACAAATAAATTTTTATTTGAAATAAACACATATCTTTAAACTATACTAAATATAAATAAATATATTTGTTCTATACTAAAAATAGTAATTTGAATACTAGCAATGTGACAGCCTCTAATTCTGCTGCAAATCTGGTATTCTTTGGGCCTATAATTCATCTTTTCTGTAACTAGAGATTATACTAACTATTCCCAGTGAGCAAGTGATCCCAACTTCCTTTACTTATAATAGAACTAAAGAGAAGGTGAGTTAGTACGTGATCATATTTAGTAGTATTTTCAAGTTAAAGATGACTGTTCCCCATCAAGTCTTCCTTCTTAACAAAATACAGTATCCAGAACTCTATCTGATGTGCCAAATCTCTTGAAAACCTCCACGTAAAATAGTAAAGTGATCAAGTCTGTGTTTTCTAGAGTCCATTGACTTAGCTTTGAATGCTGATTTCATTGTTTTCTACCTTGGGTACCTTTGGCAAGATACTTACTTATTCTAAGCTTCAATTTTTTCATTTGTGAAATAAGATAATAATTATATCTGCATCATAGAGCTTCTTTGGCAGACAATTTAATGAGAAAATATATGTGAATTTCAGGCATAGTTTCTGGCATACTGAATGCCACTAAGCACTTAATAAATATGAATTGCCATTATTAATATTATTATTATCTTTATTTTTTATTATTATTCACACTTGAATCCTAATATGTAGCATAGTGCTGATTGCATATTAATTGCCCCCCAAATATTTGTTTAAGGAAGGAAAAGGTGAATTAAGGAGCTTCCTAAGTCAGGGGGACTCTACATTGTATTTTTCGCCTTATGAACCCTTGACTTCGCAACAGTTATCCATTTTGTATGAGTCATTTAGGGAAGCAACTGGAGAAAGTCTTTCTCAATGACAATAGCTAATGTCAAATTCTGTCTTGAACCTCTTGTTGTCATCTCAGGGAAGAGAGCAGATATCATGATATTTCATTTCTATGACGAAAAAGAGTGATGATATCACATCCCCTGCCCTCCCTCCCTTGATGAGATGATAACATCAGAATCCTTGGAAGCATTTCCTCTAAAACCACCCTGCATTGATTTTTTTTTTCAGCTGCTCTTCCTGGGGACTCAGCAAATTCACAAAGTGAAGGAAGCAATAATTCTCTGGCCGAGAAAACTGCTGAAGTAAAGCCATATGTTCTTTCCATACCCACTGGTAGAACACAGAGCCAGCCTGAAAAAAATGCTGATCCCCTGCTGTTTGAAACTGTTAATTTCTGAGCAGTGGGGAGCCTGGGGTAAAATCTCTGTATTTTTGTTGCTTTTAAGTTCCTGTGGGTGTGTATGTTCATTTGAGTTTTAGGTTGTAGGCTCCTTTGATTTAAGACAAGGAAAGTCCAGAGTTGTCTTTTAGGAATAAATTACAGTTTATTGAAAGCTTGCCTTTTCCCTGAACATTTTTTGGATACATAATAAAACATAAAATGGGACCTTTTTAAAATATAGTAGGGAAAAGATGATGCAGTTCTGCCCTGTCCTCTGAACTCCTGAATCTAAGCAATTGGAGAGGTTAGGTAGATATTCCTTGAGTAAACATGGGAGTGAAAATGAAATTTTGTAAGGATAATGAATGAAGGAGAGAGATTGAAATTGTAGGAGGGAAGGTCTCAGATGATCACAGCTGTCTCTAATTTCACCTCTTCAGCTCCTGTCTTCCTGTGAGCCGCCATATCTCCTTCTGGGACTGATGCTGTCTCTACCTTGTCTGTTCTTTGGGCTCACTACACTCCCTGGGCAGAATGGGGATAAATCTTTATGTTCAGCCAAGATAAACTTGTAGTTTTTCAAAAGGAATGTTTTAGGAGAAGGAAAAGAGGGGAACTAAAACAAAACTAAACTAAAGAAAACTAATCCCTCCCCTGAAAGAATAGAGAAAATATAAAAACATGGAGGAAATAGAGGCCATAGAGATAGGTTCATCATTCTCAACATAGCTATAGATTGGCTTGGTGGCCATGCCTTAGCAGGGACACAACCCTTTGCTTCTTCTCTCTGTTTACCTGAAACATCTGTACTTATCTCAAACCTGTGTTTGCCCTGGGCTTTTATAAGGGCTCCCTATGAACTATTTGCCTAGTTCAGTTCCTTTTGAAGACACATGACCCGAATAGATGTTATCATCCTTGGAGCCTCTATGCTATACGTGAGCCTTTTTATTCGGCCTTGCTTAAATCCTGGATTCACTACGTTCTAATTGTGTGCTCTTTCTAGGTCTCAATGGTGTCAACTATAATACGCTGAAATTCTAAAATCTACCCTGGAGGGCTGTTGTAGGTATTATTTATATCATCTTCATTGTTATTAGCAGAGGGTCTAGCACAATGTAGGAGCTAAGCAAAATGGTAGGTATTTTTATTAATACCATGGCTAATTGGAAACATCTATCTCTTCCTGTGGCTGACCTTTGCCACCTATTGGAGTGTTCTAAGTTCCTAGCTTCCAGTTTTCAAAGCATAGGTGACTGACAAATTATTATGAATCATTTCTATATCATTGCTGTTTATCATATATCACGTCTAATTATAGTACTTCCTGTTGTTTTCGGTACTCCATGAAACAACATCTATAAAGTTCCATCCACAGAGTGAGGTATACAACAGGCACTTAATTCTTTCCTTCTCTAACAGCAATGTTCACTGTTTCCCATCTCAGAGATGCTAGAGCAGCTTTTATTTTTAGGAGAATGTGGCTGCTTATCAGAACTGGAAAGGAAAACAAACATGTGATGAGTCAAAGTATATGTAAATTCTACTCCCCTCTTCCAGGTTTATTTATTTATTTGTTTATTTATTTTCTTGAGGTAACATTGGTTTATAACATTACATAAAACTTTGGGTGTACATCATTATATTTCAACTTCTGTATAGACTACATCGTGTTTACCACCAAAAATCTAGTTGCCATCCGTCACCATGCGAGTGTGCCCCTTTATCCCTTTCACCCTCCTGCTACCCCTATCCCCCCTGCTAACCACAAATCTACTCTCTGTATCTATGTGTTTGTTGTTGTTGTTTTATCTTCCACATAAAAAGTGAAATCATACTGTATTTGGCTTTCTCATTCTGACTTATTTCACTTAGCATAATACTTCAAGGTCCGTCCACATTGCAAATGGCAAGATTTTATTTTTTATGGCTGAGTAGTATTCCATTGTATATACATATACCACATCTTCTTTATCCATTCATCTATGGATGAGCCCTTAGGTTTTTTCCAAGTCTTGGCTATTGTGAATAATGCTGTGAATATTGTGAATAAGAACATAGGCTAGCATATGTCTTTTCAAATTAGCATTTTTGTGTTCTTTGGATAGATACCCAGAAGTAGAATAACCGGATCATATGATAGTTTCATTTTTAATTTTTTCAGGAATCTCCATACTGTCTTCCATAGTGGCCGAACCAGTTTACATTCCCACCATCAGTGTACAAGTGTTCCCTTTTTTCCAACTCTTGTTATTTCTTGTCTTTTTAATAATGGCCATTCAGACAGACATGAAGTGATAGTTTGTTGTGGTTTTGATTTGCATTTCCCAAATAATTAGTGATGTTGAACATCTTTTCATGTGCCTGTTGGCCATCTGTATATCTTCTTTGGAAAAATATCTGTTCAGATGCTTTGCCTATTTTTTAATTATATTGTTTGTTTTTTTTGTTGTTGAGTTACATGAGTTCTTTATATATTTTGGTTATTAACCCCTTATCAAATACATGATTTGCCAATATCTTTTCCCAGTTTGGTAGATTGTCTTTTCATTTTGTTGATGATTTCTTTTGCCATGCAGAAACTTTTTAGTTAGATGTAGTCCCATTTGTTTGTTTTTGCTTTGGTTTCTCTTGCCTGAAAAGGCGTATTCAAAAAGATACTGCTAAGACCTATATCAAAGAGCATACTGACTATGTTTTCTTCTAGGGTTTTTATAGTTTGGGGTGTTACTTTCAAGTCTTTAATCCATTTTGAGTTAGTTTTTGTGTATGGTATAAGATAGTGATCTACTTTCATTATTTTGCATGCGGCTGTCCAGTTTTCCTAGCACCATTAATTGAAAAGACTTTCCTTGCTCTATTGTATGTTCTTTGCTTCTCTGTCAAAAATTAACTGTCCGTAAATGTGTGGGTTTATTTCTGGTCTCTAAATTCTGTTCCACTGATCTGTGCATCTGTACCAGTACCATGCTGTTTTGATTACTACAGCTTCGTAGTATACTTTGAAATCAAGGAGTGTGATGCCTCCAGCTTGGTGTTTTTTTTTTTTCCACCCCTCAGGATTGTTTTGTCTATTTGGAGTCTTTTGATTCATATAAATTTTAGGATTCTTTGTTCTATTTCCATGAAAAATGTCTTTGGGACTTTGATAGGGATTGCATTGAATCTCTCAATTGCTTTAGATAGTATAGACATTTTAACTATGCTAATTCTTCCAATCCATGAACATGGAATATCTTTCCATTTCTTCATGTCTTCTTTGATTTCTTTTAATAATGTTTTACAGTTTTCAGCGTACAGGTCTTTCACCTCCTTGGTTAAAGTTATTCCTAGGTTTTTTATTCTTTTTTTTGAGAACATAAATGGGATTGTATTCTT
The DNA here is from genome assembly GCF_057802395.1 of Ceratotherium simum simum. Taxonomy (NCBI): domain Eukaryota; kingdom Metazoa; phylum Chordata; class Mammalia; order Perissodactyla; family Rhinocerotidae; genus Ceratotherium; species Ceratotherium simum. The sequence goes on from NC_141904.1 coordinate 26,667,163, forward strand.
GATTTCTCTTTCTGCTATTTTGTTGTTAGTGTATAGAAATGCAACTGATTCTTGTTATGTTGATTTTGTACTCTGCGACTTCATAATTAATATTTGTTAATTGTTTCTAATAGTTTTTTTGTGGATTCTTTAGGGTTTTCTATATGAAGAATCACATCATCTGCAAATAGTGATAGTTTTACTTCTTCCTTTCCAATTTGGATCCCTTTTATTTCTTTTACTTGCCTAATTGCTCTGGCTAGGACTTCCAATACTATGTTGAATAAGAGTGACAAAATGGTCATCCTTGTCTTGTTCCTGTTCTTTTAGGGATAGCTTTCAGTTTTTCACCATTGAACATGATGTTAGCTGTGGGTTTGTCATATATGGCCTTTATTATGTTGAAGTACTTTCCTTCTATACACATTTTATTCAGAGTTTTTATCATAAGTAAATGCTGAATCTTGTGGAATGCTTTCTCTGCATCTATTGAGATGATCATGTGATTTTTATTCATTTTGTTAATGAAGCATATCACATTGATTGATTTGTTGTTGTTGAATCATCCTTGTATCCCTGAGATTAATCCCACTTGATTGTGGTATTTGATCCTTTTAATGTATCATTGTATTCAATTTGCTAATATTTTGTTGAGGTTTTCCAGACTTAATTGTCTAATAGTGAGTTGTCTAATCCACATTCAAACTTCACTTTTCTGTTGGCATTGACTTAAATACTGAGTAGTGTAATAAACCGTGTGCCACACTATATTATTTTTAGTTGGGCATCCGCTATGCTAGGCTTGAGCAGTAGTGAACTGGCCTAGAAGACAAAACACAGACGATTTGATATTTTAAGAACAAAACGTAAGGTGAAGCTAAACACTAAGTCTAGAACCATGTAACAGATTGACGCCACTAACTTGAGCAGAGCAGAATATCATAATTGGGCAATGGTCAAAAGAGCAGAAGCAGTCGCCAGGAGAAAGAAAACATTGAAAGAGAAACAAAGTGTATTTAACATAGAAGGAAGGTTGTTGAAAAGACATGAGTCTGTAAATTGCAGTTTCCTCACCTATAAAATGGGAATGGTATTTGTCTTACCTTTCTTCCAAGACTGTAATGATATAAACAGTAGTAAAGCATTTGATCAACAGTCAAATACTATGTATATTATAAGGTAAAAGTAACCTATGGGTTGGATCCTGCATGCAGAAGTATTTTGTTTGGTCAACACGTGGCATCCAGCCTGTGGGCTACAGGCAATATGGATTTCCTTGAAACACTGAAAGATCTAGAACCTCTAGGCCAGTGTTACTATATAAGGACAATTGGCTGGCCATTTGAGTTTGTAAGCTGTCATAAGAAATTCATGTCTCCTGCTCAGGATATGATTAATCAGGGCTTGGGGCTGAGGGCTCAGGAAGCAGCTCTCTGCACCTGGCAGAGTCTGACAAAATCTTTGCAGTCAGATTAACAAAGCAGTGATATGTTGTCCTATCATGGGGGGCATGGACATGCAACATCGTTATGCAAAACAATTCATTATCATAGCTGACCTTGTATTGGGCTTTGACTGCATACTGATGTGGCAGAGCTCACTGAAGATACATGGATAAATGCCATGCTTAAGCATTGTGTGAACAATTGGTAGCAGCTAGAAAGCTAGCTCTTTCTACCACAAGCTCAGATTGAAGAGAAATGCAGTTCTGGGGACACTAGTCATTTTGCTTTTTCTGAGTCCTTTCACCTCTGCTTCAGCAAGGTACAAGGGATTCTTTTATTTATTTCTGAATGAGTTTTTTTCTTTTTCTCCTTTAATTCTTCTTCCACTCTGGTGCTTAGGGGATCAGTGGGGTGAGCCAGTAGTGGGGGTAGCACTTTTTCATTCTTTTTAAAGTATCAGTTCTCCTCTTCTCCTTTTTGAATAGTCCATGATAAACCTACTTCCTCCAGAATCTCCTTTTTCTCAAAGCCAGTTCTCCTCATTCAACGGGTCTATGATGTCACTCGCAGATTGTACCGTGAGGGATCACTTTCTTGCACCTACATTAGGCTACTGCCCTCAAACACCATGATCTCATCAGGAATATTTAGTAGAATACCCAGCAAGAAATTTAAACAGAGCTTCAGTCATGCTTCATCTCTGCTATTTATGAAAAGGGGAGGCCCTTGTATAATTTGACTAACTCTCCTTAGTTTTAGTTTCTTCTTTCTCAAAATGGCCGTCATAGAGAGAGAGAACAGTAAACCCTGTTTTCTGGGTACCTTCACAGCATTAAAATGCCATAGATTTCTGGGTGCACTCTGAGCGTGGGACAAGTCAGGTAATCCAGGCTTCAGTGTGCTTGTCAGACCTCGTGACCCTAGACTTGGCTGGGAGAAGTACATAAGAGGTCCCACTGAGACTTTCTGGAGTAAGCCACATTCTCCAATTTATCAGAGGGTGCTTGCCTACTTACTCATTTGATCACTGTCCTTGAGTGCACAGCTCCCTTATAAGAAGCAATTGCAATGGTGGGGGAGTAAAACTAGTTTCATTCACATGCCAAACCTGCACCTCAACCAAAGCAACATTTATAAAACACACTGATCGTCTTCGAAAAAGATATTGGTGTCACAGGTCAGTTTCCCCAGGACGTGCCCTCTGAGGTACAGGTTTGTGTATGTGAAGTTAATTAGGAAATGCTCTTGAAATCAGTACTCCTAGAACAAAAAGGAAGGAAGCAGGATTGGGCAGAAGGAAAGGTTGGGCTGTGATGCAATCTCAATAAAATTTTTAGCCAATCGCATGGATAAATATGGCTAGGATAGCTGTTCAGAGTTTTCCTACTTCACCACATTAGGGTGAGGGTCAGGCCTTTATACCCCATATTAACTAATCATTGGTTGTGGGCTTCCTGTAAGAAGGGGGGCGTAACCTTCAAAGGGCAACTCTCTCTAGGCCAGAGCAATTTGGGATGGGGAGCACGGGGTAGAGAAGCTGGACGAATGATAGATTTTATGCTTTTTCTTAGTACAGACGTTCCCCCTTTCAAAACTACCCAGATCTCTGCATGTAAAAAACCCTTACTTTTGCATAATGCTTTATATTTCACAGACATTATCACATATGTCCCTCCTCCATGACACTTTTTGAAGCCAGTGAAGCAAAGATTATCCCCATTTTAAAGAAAAAGAAACAGAAATTTCCAGACTCTTTCCAGTGACTTCTTCCCTGTGTAGCCTTCAGCAAATTATAATCTCTGTGGGATTTCGCTTCCTTTTCAACAAAATGGAGATAAAAATAATTTACCTCTCTAATGTTTCATCCCAGATTAGGATCTAAGATTGTGTACCTTGCACAGATTTATGTGTTTGCTAAGTGGAGGAGCCAAGCACAGCATGCATGTCCTGTGGACTACTGCTCCAGGGCTCTCCCAGGATAGAGAGACTATCCTGTGGACTACTGCTCCAGGGCTCTCCCAGGATAGAGAGACTATCCTGTGGACTACTGCTCCAGGGCTCTCCCAGGATAGAGAGACTATCCTGTGGACTACTGCTCCAGGGCTCTCCCAGGATAGAGAGACTATCCTGTGGACTACTGCCCCACACTGCCCTGATGGGACTGAGGTCAATAATGGGACTACGTTCTGAGATTTCAAAGACAGCAGCATGTGAAAGAACTAGAATGCAATCTGAGAAAATATCCCCAGTGTACAGATGTCCTTGGAGTATTTGGAATTGCATGAATAATAATGAATAATATTTCCATGCTTCATGTGTCATGAGATTTTTTTTTCCTCCACATAGAATGATTTGTGCTCCTAAAGTGGAATCACGTGGAACCGACTTGGCAGGATTCCATGCAATGCTCTTACCTAGCTTTTTTAAACCAACGGTTGGCACAAGCCTTTTTCTGGGGTATAAACGCTATTCTCTAAATTTAGTTTACTCCAATGGTGAAAGACAGAAGCCATGATGTCTAACTCAAGTGTTTGTCATTCTCAGATTATATTCCTATCCTCTGGGTATTTCAGTTACACTCATTCCAACTGAGAGGGTTTGCAGAACGACTCTGTACCCGTGAGTAGTATCTTTTTTCCCTATCTGTGGGGGTGACGTTTAGCCTACCAAATTTTCTTGCAATTTCAGCCAGCATTTAGTGCCCAGGCAGATTACCTGAAAATGAGGGGCTAGAGCTGACCCAAGTCAGACCTCGTCAGCGTTCAGCAATACAAGTACAAGGCGAGTAAGAAAAGAGGCAAGGCACGTGGAAAAGAGTTCTGATCAAAGAAGAGCAGTGAAGCAGAAAATAAGGACATCGTCAGGTTGTTTGGTCCCAATTTCATGTACTTTACAAGCTGTTTATTACAATGCGAGGCTTCCTGATCTACCTAAGTGTGGCTTTTCTAATACTATGTTTCTGATATTTTAGGAAACCTGGCTGTGTTCTGTATAAACTTTGATTTTAAAGAAAGGAAGTGAAAATATGCATTTGGACCATCAATTTAGAGGAGAGAATGCTCCTAGCACCCAAGTTGAAAGAAATGGCTTAAGGCGGGAAGGAAGAGGAAGTAGTTCTGCTTACCATTCTGCCTTTGTCCTTGACAACTGTTCTTGGAAGATTGGATTATGAACTACCTTCCTAGATTTGTCTGAACTTTCTCTGATGTACCCTGTTGCATCAGAAATGTTCATTCCTCATCTCAGGTACTTCTCTCTTAAAAGCTTCACTTTTAACTCTTAAATCTCTTTGAGGGAATTTCTTAAAGCGTCATATTGGTTTAAATTGCATTCTTTAATACATCCATTCATTTCACTTATTTGTAATCACAAATATTACTGAATGGTGCATTTCCCATCTTTGCAAGAAGCCAAAGTGTCCTGGTCACCATTTAGTTTGACAATAAATAGTGAATTTCACTTTGTCCCCTCCTAATGTGCTATAGTAAAATGACCTGACATAATGCCATCAGAGAAAGTTGTCAAGTCCCTCAGCTTCAAGTTCTGTCACCTTTTGATGGGGAGCGACAGGAGCTTATCAGTCAAATTATAGCATTTAGAGATGAAATAAAAGATTTGAAGTGAGATTATATGAACAGCCAGAGGTACTATCAGAGCCATAGTAGACATAAGCTGGAAATAATAACTTCAGCTATAATACCGACATCCATTTTTTAGAATGGGATAGGCACGTTAGAGCTTCTCTAGAATATTCTCAAAAGTGTGGTGTGCATTAAACCAAATGAAACTAAAGCACAACAATTTTGTCTAAAACCATAAATAATGTCAATTATAAACTCTCTAGGAAGTCACCTCTTAAAGCTTCCTTCATCCTCTGTCTTCAGGATTATTCTGATCATCATTTAAACATCAGGTCTGTCTCATCTTAAACAATCTAATAAACAAAAACAGTGAAAGGCACCAATGATTATTCAAACAGCAAAAACTCTTTAACCTCAGTTTCCTCTCTAGCTATTTAATCATAGCTACCCATTGTCTCTTCTGTTTAGAGTGAAATATCTGAAAAAAAGTGTTGTCTAATATAAGATGTTAACAATAGGAGAAACTGGTTGTGGAGTACATGGGAACTCTCTGTACTATCTTTGCAATTTTGCTGTAAATCTAAAACCATTCTAAAGTAAAAAGTCTATTTAAAAAAAAAAAAAAACCAATGTTCTCTCTTCACTGCCTCCATTTTCATCAACTCCCACTCACTACTCAGACTACTGTAGTCTGGTTCACTCAGCACTGAACTGAAATGATTCTGCAAAGTTACCAATAATCTCCATGTTGATAAATCTAGTGATCACTGTTAGTCCTTATCTCCTTTAACTTCTCAGTCATATTGAACACTTCTGATCACTCCCTCCTTTTTGAAACATTTTTGAAGGAAGAGACTTCTGCTGTTTATCTGAAACAGAAAGCTGAAAGTGCTGTGTGCGAAGTAAGGGAGAACTGTATTTGAAGAGCACGGTCATTTTTTAACAATCAGTAGAGTCTGGGGAGGTTTCGAGTATAAAGATTGACAGATTTTCAGAAGTGAGCGTATTTAGGGATAGGTTAAACTTCAGCTTTGGAAGATTGGTTTATTGGAAGGAAGTTGTTGCTGATTGACTGACTTTTAAATGTATGGTTACCAGAGCCAGTAGCCATGCAGATCATCACTGACCAATTGAGATGAACTTAAAATCAGCTCTGGAAACTATTTTTCATATCTTGCACTATGACCAAAAAACAATCAGTCTTTTTCTTGGATTATTGGAGTGAATCATCTTTTTAATTTCTCCCTTGGCCTCTGTTCCTCTCCTAACTTTCCTCCTATGTCGTTAATTCACCCCTTTCAAGTTTTACTTCCCACATCATCTTCCCTTTTAAAATGCTAGACATTTATGTGTTAGAATCCCTACATTCCATACACTTTATGACTATGCAATTTCACCCAGCCTTTGGACCTCTTCTCTCCTCATCAATCCCTTGATGATTTCATCTAATCTTACGGCTTTAAACACAATTTCCTTGTCTATATCTGCTCAAAGTAGATTTCAAGCTGACACCTTACCCCACTACCCCGTATATATCTAACTGCCTGATGAATATCTTCACTTGGTTGCCTAATGCACATTTCAAGCTCAACATGGCCCAAATGAATCTTTCCTGCTAAAATTCACCTCAATCCATAGCTTTTCTCATCTCAGCTAATGGCAATTCAATCACTTTTTAAATTTATTTTTATTGAGATATAATTGGCATATGACATTGTGTAAATTTAAGATGTACAACGTGTTGATTTTATATATTTATATATTGCAATCTAGTTACCCCTATAGAGTTGGCTAACACCTCTATAAAGTCACATAATTATTTCTTTTTTGTGGTGGGAACACATAGATTTAGTCTCTTAGAAACTTTGAAGTTTGTAGTACAGTATGGTTGTTTATAATCACTATGCTATGCATTAGATCTGCAGTACTTATTTACCTACTAGTTCCAAGTTTGTACCCTTAAACCACATCTCCCCAATTCTCCCACCCCCTAACCTCTTAACCACCATTATATTCTCTATTTTTAATGAGTTCAGCTTTTTTAGACTCACATAAAATTGATATCTTACAGTATTTGTCTTACTCTGACTGACTTATCTCACTTAGAGATCTATCCATGTTATCACAAATGGCAATATTTCCTACTTTCTCACAGCTGAATAATATTCCATTGTGTGTGTGTGTGTGTATATATATATATCCATGTATCCATTGATGGACACTTAGGTTGTTTCCATATCTTGGCTATTGTGAATAATGCTGCAATAAACATGGGAATGCAAGTATCTTGGCAATATCCTGCTTTCATTTCCTTTGGATATATGCCTCTAAGTGGGATTGTTGGAAATATGGTAGCTCTATTTCTAATTTTATCAGAAACCTCCCTACTCTCTTCCCTAGTAGCTGAACCAATTTACATTCCCACGAATAGTGTACAAGTGTTCACTTGTCTTCACATGCTTGTCAACACATATCTCTTGTTTTCTTGATGATAGCCATTCTAACAGGTGTGAGGTGATATCTACTGTGGTTTTGATTTGCATTTCCCTTCTGGTTAGTGATGCTAAGCACCTTTGCATGCACCTGTTGACCACTAGGATATCTTCTTTGGAAAAATTTCTATTTAGTTCCTCTGTCCGTATTTTAATCACGTTGTTTGTTTTTTTTGTTATTGAGTTGTATGAATTCCTTATATATTTTGAACACTCAATGGGGAAAACATAGTTTCTTCAACAAATGGTCTTGGGAAAACTGAACAACTACATGCAGAAAAATGAAATTGCATCCTTATCTTACACCACTCATAAAAATTAACACTAAATGGACTAAAGATTTAAACATAAAGCCTGATGCCATAAAACTCCTAGAAGAAAACATAGGGAAGAAGCTCCTTGACATTGATCTGGGCAATGATTTTTTTGGATGTGACATCAAAAGCACAAGCAACAAAAGCAAAAATAAACAAGCGGGACTATATCAACCTAAAAAGCTTCTACATGGAAAAAGAAACAATCAAAAAAACAAAGAGGCAACCTATGGAATGGGAGAAAATATTTGCAAACCGTATATTGGAAAAGGGGTTAATATCCAAAATATATAAACAACTCACAACTCAATAACAAAAATAATATGATTTAAAAAGTGGGCAGACGATCTAAATTGACATTTTTCCAAAGAAGACATCCAAATGGCCAACAGGTACATGAAAAGATGCTCAGCCTTGGGATAATTCAGCCCCATCCAGTGTTGCCTTGAGAGAGTGTGTGGCACTGGGAAAGTTCCTCTTACCATCTCCACTGTGAATAAACTTTTTTTTTTTGCTCCAGTATTGTGCTGGAATCTCCCCTTGTGAAGGCTGGACTTCTGCAAATTCTCTCTCATCCATGGTTATCTACCCAGTCAACCTTCTCCAGGTTTTTCCAACACTTTGGTGAGAGGCGTTGGGGCAGGTTCACTGGCTCTTCTGGTTCTGCAGCCCAGAGGTGTATCTGCCTATTATTGGATGCATAGGTGGGCAAGACTCCTTCCAGGCCCCTGGCATATGGTGTTGGATCTCACAACTCACACAAATGTGCTTTTGTTTGTGGATGGATATTTAATTCATCTTTAAAAGAGAAGGACAAAAAGGTGGAACGTCTTAATGCCATGATGCTGGTGTCACTCCCCACTTCTGGCCTCAATCTTCTCAGTTGGAGTAATTCTTGACTCCTCTCACACCACACTATCCAGCCTGTCAACAATCTAGTTGTCTCTAACTTCAGAATAAATCTGTAACATGATCACTTCTTGCCATCTCCATGGCTACCACCTTGGTCCTCAGCACCATGATTGCTTGAGAAGGTTATTGCAATAGCCTCTGAACTGGTTTCCTACTTCTACTCTTTTATTTTTTTAGTTGAAGTATAATTGACATACAACATTATATTAGTTTCAGGTGTACAACATAGTGATTCGACATTTGTATACATTCGTAAATGATCACCACAATAAGTCTAGTTACCATCTGTCACCATACAAAGTTACAGTTTTTTTGAGTGTGTGTGATGGGGACTTTCAAGATTTACTTTCTTAGCATCTTTCAAATTTATAATACAATAGTACTGACCATAGCCACCATGCTGTACATTACATCCCTACGACTTATTTATTTTGTAATGGAAGTTTGTACTTCTTGATCCCCTTCACCCATTTTGCCCATCCCCAAACCCCACCCCTCTGGCAACTACCCATCTGTTCTCTGTACATATGGGTTTGGTTTGGTTTGTTCATTTGTTTTATTTTAGATTCCATATATAAGTGAAATCATACTTTTACTTTTGATCTTCTCATCTACTGTAAAGTTGAGCGACCAGCCTAGTTTTCCCAGGATTTCCTGGTTTTAGCACTGAAAGTCATGTGTCTCAGGACACACCTCAGTCCCAGGAAAACTGGGATGGGTGGTCACTCTATCTATTATATACTCTCAAAACAACTTCCAGAGTTTACCTTTAAAAATATAAATCAGATCATATCAATCTTCTACTCAAGTCCTTCATTGACTGCCTACTTCACTCAGAGTAAAAGCTAATACACTTACAATGGCCTATGGGACCCTATGCGCTGTATCCCACTGCTTCCTCTGTTTTCTGCCTTTTGCTATAACTCCCGTTCCCATTTATTTTGCAACAGCCACAGTGACTTCTTTTATGCTCCTTGAGCCATCCTGGTGTCCTCCTCCCTTAGGATCTTTGCACTGGGTTCTCCCTCTGGGATACTCACCCTCTGGATACAAACATGAATCACACCTTCACTTATTTCAGGTCTTTGCTCAAGCATCACCTTTTCAATTATTCCCACCCTGACCATCTTATTTAATATTACAGTGCCCACTCTCATTACTCTGAATCTTAATTTCCATGCTTTTTATCCTTCATTATATTTAATACATTCTAACATATATAATTTACCTATCAATTATGTTTATTATTTGTCAACAATAGAATGTAAGCTAATGAGGGTAGGAATCTTTGTCTGTTTTGTTTACTGATATATCCCCAGTGATTAGAACAGTTTCTGGCCCATAGTATGTTCTCAATACGTATTTGTGAGATGAATAAATGAATGGCTTCATTTACCATCTGCACATGGAGTGTTCTCTCTCTTTCTCTTTCTCTGTTTCTCTCTCTATTTCTCTCTCTCTCTCTCTCACCTAGACCTCTCTTAACAGTTTAGACCTGTATATATTTCTGCCTTTGTAACTATAACCACTAGAGTGTCCTACTGGAATTTCAGACTCAATTTATTCAAAGTTTAATTCATTATCTTCCTATTAAAGCCACACCTCCTCCAGTGTGCTCTGTCTTAGTGAATGACCATATTTTATATCTGATTATGTATGCTAGGGACTTGAGAGTTATCTATGACATCTCTTTCTCTATGATCTACCATATCTAAAATTGTGTTACTTCTGAATAAACGGAATCTCTTCATTTTACTCCACCTATACTATCAATATCCATGCCCACATTTCTATCATTTCTCTGCTGGAAAATGTCCTTAACTGATCTTTTTTTTTTTTTTTTTTTGGTGAGGAAGATCAGCCCTGAGCTAACATCCATGCTAGTCCTCCTCTTTTTGCTGAGGAAGACCGTCTCAGAGCTAACATCTATTGCCAATCCTCCTCCTTTTTTTCCCCAAAGCCCCAGTAGATAGTTCTATGTCATAGTTGCACATCCTTCTAGTTGCTGTATGTGGGACACGGCCTCAGCATGGCTGGAGAAGCGGTGCGTCGGTGCGCGCCCAGGATCCAAACCCAGGCCGCCAGCAGCTGAGTGTGCGCACTTAACCGTTAAGCCACGGGGTGGCCCTTAACTGATCTTTTTATCTTCTCTCCTCTCTGCTACTCTGCAGCCAAGCTAAAACACAAAAATATAATTATGTCGCCTTGTGAATACACACATACCATCATCACCATGCTAAAACATTTAAATAATTTTTATTGTCTTTAGAGTAAATACTAAATCATCAATATGGCCTCCAAGGCCTGCCATGATCTGGCCTTTGCCTACTTCACAGACTTCCTCTGGTGGTAACCTCCCGCCAGTTCTCCTAATTCTAGCCATGGAAGTCAGCTTGAGTTCCTTAAAAGCTTTATGCCCTTTCTGGCTTGAGGCTTTTACACATGCTTTCCTTCTGTCTGAAATGCTCTTCCTTTCCACCTTTTCCTAATTACTACCTGCTTCAGAGCTCAGCTCAAACACTGATCCCTCTAGAAAACCTTTTATGACTCTTCAGACCTGATCAGTGTCACTGGATAGGCTCTCATAAAATCATTCATTTCTTTTCATAGACCTTTCACTGCTGTTTCTCAAGCATTTAAACAGTTTGTCTTAGTCTGTTTAGGTTGCTACAACGAAGTACCAGACACTGGTAGCTTATAAACAACAGAAATTTATTTCTCACAGTTTCTGAAGCTGGAAGTCCAAGATTAGAGTGCCAGCATAGTTGTATTCTGGTGGAGGCCCTCTTCCGGGCTGCAGACTACCAGGTTTTAGCTGTGTCTTCACATGGTGGAAGGGGCTAGTGAGCTCTTTGGATTCTCTTTTATAGGAGTACTAATCCCATTCATGAGGGCTCCACCCTCATAACCTAAGCACATCCCAAAGGTCTCATCTCCTAATACTATCACATTGGGCGTTAGGATTTCAACATATGAATTTTGGGGAAACACAAACATTGAGACCATAGTGCAATTCATTGCACATTTTAGGCGTTCACTAATATTTATGAATGAATAAATGGATGAACGAGTAAGTGAGTGAAGATTAAATTCTGGTTGACACCTCCCTGGGCTTGTCCTTCCTCTCCCCTCTTTCTCCTTATAGTATATTGATGCAAGTCCTCCTAACTGCAGGATATTTACTTCTTGAGCATCACATCTATCACATGTTTTTTCAGTAGTGATAAAGAATTACTTTTCTTCCCTTAGCAAGCATAGTTACAAGTTAATTGATAATTAATTTTCAGATGTTCATACGTATGTAAAATAATAAACCTCTGCATGCTTTCAACTCTTAGTGTAGCGCTGATAGGAAGCCAGGATATCAAGAAACTAAAAGCCTGGGACAGCCTCTCACTTGAGAGGCTTTAGGTGAGGGAAAGTGTCCTTGGGTGAAATTAGGATGATTATAGAGTGTTTTAATGGAAGACATCAAGTGCTGATTGGGGTAGTTATCAGAACTACAAGTGCAGATGAAAGCAAATATTAGAAGGTGAATTGCACAAGAGAAAATTTCTACTCAGGTAGGAAACACTAGGCAAATTGATCCAACTCTCTTGGAGAGAGCCTTGCAGACTGTCTTGTAAAAGCTTCAGTCATCAGTATACTTATCTTGCCAGCTGTATTAGGATAAGTGCCTTATTTCTGGTTGTTCCTACCATCCAATTTGTATTCTTAACATAAATGTACAAATTTGAGTATATGAAATTTCTAAAAAGATTGTGGAAATATGTGTTAGTCAACAAAATGTTATGCTTGTTTCTGAAATTCAGGCATATTAGTAATGGCAGGATAAGATTAGCTCTTCTAACAGAGAATCAAAATACTAATGGCTTAAATGATTAAACAATTTTTAAAAAATGTAACAATATGTGTATTAGTGGCTCAGAGGTAGATTAGATCTTTCATAGTGTTGGGACCCAGATCTAGATCCTGCTCTTCTGTCTCCAGGTGCTGCTGTAATCCACTACTACTTATAACCCATATTATAGCTCCTTGAGAAGGACACAAGGAGGAGGGGAAAGTATGCCCTAGAAAGTGCACACATCACTTCTGCTCACATCCCATTGGTCAGAACTTAGTGGTATCCATAGCTGGCTCCAAGGGAGGTTGAGAAACGCACTCATTATGATGAATGACCATGTGCTTGCTTAAAATGGGGGATACTATTACTATGAGAGACAAGGAAGAACAGATTTTGTGGGAAAACTAACAATCTCTATTATAGTAAGTAATTCTAATCTCATCCATTTTTTACAAACTTCTCAATCAACTTTTTTGCTGGAGTTGGTTTCCAGGGAAAATACTTTTTGGAATACTTTCTGCTTTTGCTTAAAGAAGGCAATGGTAAGTAAAAATATTGGTAACTAAAGTCAACATCAGAATGAGTGGAAATTCTTAAATGGAAAAAAATAGTTAGCTAGGAATGAGTTAGCTAGCTAGTTAGTGAGTTAGCTAGCTAACTCATTCTAACTAAACAATTAGCTAGAAACAGAAGTCAACTGAGTTGTGTTTTTCTTGATGCAAACAAAATTTTGTGAATATAGACTACGTGTGCTAGAAGCTCCATATTCTTTTTGTTTCCTCTATGCATTCTGAGTGGCTTGTATTTTTCCTAGTTAATTCTTGCTCCTATCTGTGGCATCCACTGAATTAGGGAAAGAACCATCTCCTATCTCACTTATGGCACATTGTTTACCATTGCTGAAATCTAGTTGCAAAACAGTCAATCTTCTTTGATTTCTCCCAAAGTCATCACTCACACAAAGCATTAATGTGGATTGTAGAATTTATGGAAGATTTTCTTTTGTAATGCTGGGTGTGTGTGTTCGTGTTATCCATCCATATTGAAGACAACAAAATATTTACTATTAGTTTGTTTCTTAAAATGTCTCTTTAAAATTTCTGCCAACTTAGTCTCAAGCCTGCCCTCTCTCTTTTCTTTCCCTTCTCTTCTCTGCTCTTTATCCCTCTTCTAAATTCCTATTTATTTCCTATCTAGAATAATTTAGCTTTTTCCTATTTCTTATTTTCCTTTCAGCTCTGCTCATATGAAAGTATTCTTTTAAGCATAGATGGTTTTCAGCTAATTTTTGGTACCAGATATTAAATATTGGTGTTTTTTTCTTTCTATATGTGATCTAACTATATACATTTCCTGGATCTGAACCATCTACTAAAAATATAGTGTGAGCCATATATTTACTTTAACATTTTCTAATATCTACACTAACAAAGTAAAAATAAACATTTATAATTAATATGACTAGTATATTTTATTTAACCAAATAAATCTAAAGTAATATAATTTCAAGATGTAATGAGTATAAAAATTATTGAGATATTTAATCTTATTTTTTATACAAAGTCTTTAAAATCTGGTGGGTATTTAAACCTCTAGCAAATCTCAATTCAGATGCTAAATTTTCACTGGATATGCTTGATCTCTATTTAGATTTCATAACATTTGTAGTTGAAAGATTAGATTTACATACTTAAGTCATTCTCAACATAAATAAGTTTTCCAATAATTGAACTGAACACCAAAATATAATTTTCCTTTAATATTGACATCTGCCTTGATAAAACTTGTTCATCCTTTATAGGAAAGTTGATTTGACTTTGAAGCAAAAACATATCAGTTTTGAGACTTTAACTGTCCAAGTTAAGTAAATTCACAACTCTTGTGTCAATTGAGGATTATTAACATTGAATGCAAAGAGGCACTCCAAAATTGAGGGGCAATTCTAAATCTGACAATATGAACAAAGCCTTTTAAAATTTTTCTTGGGGCCTGCCTTGTGGCATAGTGGTTAAGTTTGCATGCTCTGCTTCCCACTGCCCATGGTTCACAGGTTTGGATCCCCTGGCATGGACCTATGCACTGCTCATCAAGCCATGCTGTGGCAGCATTCCATATACAAAGTGGAGGAGGACTGGCATGGATGTTAGCTCAGTGACAATCTTCCTCAAGCAGAAAGAGGAAGATTGGAAACAGATGTTAGCTCAGGGCTGATCATCCTCACCAAAAAAAAAAAAAAAAAAATTTTCTTCTGTAGTTTCACAGCTAATTTACATTAGCACAGTCCATTCTGCGTATTGATTCATATTAGAAAAAATGTGTAAAATCAATATTATTGATTTATATTTTAAAAAGTCTTAATTTCAAAATATATTCTAGAACCTCTCTAATCAGCTCACAGATAAACTCTTCTTTCTTTGAAGGTTTAAATTTAGTTTGTTCATATGCAGTAGAGAACAATCCTAATTTATATTGCCATTTTTGTCTTTGACTTTTGAACATTTGGCGAGCACTTCCTTTCTTTCAAGAAAAGTTTGAATTTGAGTTAACAGTACAGTAAATCTTTTTAAAACTATTCTATTGCTCAACCAATGAGCGTTGGCAAAGAACTTAAGATCATTAAGTATACTGCCTTCTATTTCTTTGAAAAATTCCCAAAACCGGCTATGATTCACATATTTATGACGCTTGTCATAGTCTACTTCAAAAACTGAAGCATAAATATTTTCAACATGTATCATACAGTGGAATGAAGCAATAAGGGAACTCTCAATCTCTTGTTTTGAAATCTCAATAAATCAGGATTTTTGACTTAATATAGAGTACTATTTATAATGATAAAAGTTTTTTTTTTTTCTTATCCAGCTGAAATCTTTCTTTGAAAGCTGTAAAGTATTCAAAGGCATGTATGCCCTGAGGTTGCTATTTTAGACTGCAAATTGACAACATTGCCTCATAAATTTGAAAGACCATTGAGACAAAACACACCCAAATATTTAATTAGGTAGTGTGTTTTATATTACATGACTCATCTAAAGCAAAAAAACTACTGGAAATTTTTCAAATTTTGAATCAACTGATCTTTGATATATTTGGAAAGGTATACTATGGGAAATTGTTTGCTGGCTTAACTAAAGATCTTTCAATTTTTAAAAATTAAAATCTTTTCCTTGTGACTCACTGAATTTTTATATCTGAATAATTTATTTTACCATCTCTTGATCTAAAAATGGTTTTTTGGGTGTGTGTAAGAATCTCAGCTGTTTTACAGCTGTCCAATAATACACTCTTAGATCTTGTTAAAAATAATTTATAAATTTTTTGGACATGTAGTATTTATTTTAGATGATTAATTTCTTCAGTTCTTTTTTGGCTATTAACATAAAATTTCTCCTCATATTTATTATGTCCACTTAACATTGTTCTCTTTATTATCCCTAAGACTGTTTCTGCAAATCAAGCAACTTTTTTATTTTTTAATTTATTTTATTTATTCTCTTATTTTTTATTTTATTGAGGTCATATTGGCTTACAACATTGTGTACATTTCAGGTGTACATTATTATACTTCAGTTTCTATATAGAGTGCATCATGTTCACTACTGATAGATTAGTTTTTATCCATCACCATACATATGTATTCCTTTACCCCTTTCACCCACCCTCTACCCCCATCACCTCTGGTAACTACCAATCTGTTCTCCTTATCTATGTGTTTGTTTATTTATGTTACACACATGAGTGAAATCATGTGGTATTTGTCTTTCTCTGTCTGACTTATTTCACTTAGCATAATACCCTCAAAGTCCATCCATGTTGTCACAAAGGGCATGATTTTGTCTTTTTTATGGCTGACTAGTATTCCATTGTGTGTGTGTGTGTGTGTGTGTATATATATATATATGTATATATACACATACACCACATCTTTATCCTTTCAGCCATTGATGGACACTTGGGTTGCTTCCATGTCTTGGCTATTGTGAACAATGAATCAAGCAACTTTTTTATTTTGCTCTGCTGCAGCTAATTTTAATTGTCATATTTATATTTTTATTTAAGAAATAAATTAATTATAATTAAAATAATAATAAACATTTTAATTTAATTGCCAGTTACAATTTATACAGGTATCGCTGCTGTCTGCATAAAATATTCTTGCCGTCTGCATAAAATATTCAAATAAACACTTTGCAATATTACATTGGTTCATAGAAAAAAGTCATTCAAACTAAATCAATCTATAGACGTTGCCTAGACTGATGATAGGTTTATGTATAATACTAGAAATGATGAATGTTCCTAACGTGTGCACTATAATATAACAATAACATCCTACACAATCCAACAGTTAAAGTGAAATGTAGCTCTACCAAAATAATAAAGTTGTGTAACACAAAAATATTTTACACTGCTTAAGGGCCAGCCCAGTGGTGCAATGGTTAAGTTTGCATGCTCCACTTCCATGGCCCGGGGTTCGCAGGTTCAGATCCCGGACACAGATATACACACGGCTCAACAAGCCATGTGTGGCACCCTCCCACAGATAAAGTAGAGGAAGATGGGCATGGTTGTTAGCTCAGGGCTAATCTTCCTCAGCAAAAAAAGGAGGATTGGCAACAGATGTTAGCTCAGAGCCAATCTTCCTAACCAAAAAAAAAAAAAGATTTTACACTTCTTAAGTTTTTAAATGTAAATAAATTTAAATTAAATTAAATTAAAGGTTAAGTTCCCAGTCTCACTAGCCACATTCAAATATTGAACAGTCACATGTGGCTAGTGGCTACCATATTGGATAAGACAGTTCTAAGTGCTACACTGACATTTCTTAATGTTTAACACTCAGTGATTTCTTACCTTTCTTAATTACAATATCTTTTAAAAGAATATATTTCTCTGGACTGTGTACTTTGTCATAAATATTGTCTTTTATGTTTTCTTCCTACCAAGCACATTGACTAGGCCTCAGTAAATATTATATGAATGAATAAATCAGTAAACCTACATTTTGGCATTGTTTTATATTCCTTCCAATGATAAACTTTTCCAATGTATTTAAAGCAACCTTTTTGAAGAAAGAAGAATTCATTTAATTCTTCATTATCTCTCATTTAGTATCAGTATGATTTAGATAACTTTACTTGATTCTTTCTTAAAATCTCTTATTATGAATATTTCAAACAATCACAAGAGTAGAGAGAAAAATATCAAAATCTCTTCCCTAAATCATCAGATTTAACTTACCAACATATAGCCAATCTGTATCCCCCAAACTCTCCCAACCCCACAACCACCACCACTGGATTACTTTAAAGGAAATCACTAACTCACTCATGTATCCTTCAGAAATACTTCAGTATGTTACTCTGAAAGACACACTTTGTTGAAACATAAACACAGTACCAATTTTATATCTACAAAATAAAAAAATAATATCATAAAATCCCTAGTCAATGCTCAAATTTCCTAAATTGTCTCATAAGGGAGTTATACAGCTAGTTTGTTCAAATCTGAAACTAGACAAATCCTACACACATCAGTTAATTCTCTTTTAATCTATAACAGTGTCTTTTACATCCATTTTATTTCTTGATATTTCTTGATGTTTTTGAAGAAAGAGGACCACTTTTCTCTTCAGAATTATCCACGTTCTTTATTTTTTGGGGGATATCTCTATGGTGACATTCAACATATCCATCTATCTCCTGCATTTTCTGTAAAATAGTGATCAAATCTAGAGACTAGGTCAGCTTTTTGGCCTTCTCTGCAACCATCAGCTTTCGTTTCAATTCTTTTCAATCATCTCAACCATTATTACTCACTTAAATGCTTTTCAGATACCAGACTGTTGGTGCTATCGTTCTCCCATAGTCTCCTACTCCTAGTGGGTTTATGCTTTTTTAATATCAATTCAGGAAAATGTAGAAATAAATGCTTGTATCCAATTGCTATGTTTCCATTTTCTCTGTCAACTCAATATAATCTGCATTTTGGCCTCCTCTCTATCATAAATACTCTCTTTAAAGTTACCAATAACCTCCACTTTAGCAAATCCCACTGACAGTTTTCGTTACCACAATATTTCATATAAGACTTTATCCCCTCATGTTTTAGAGATGACGTTCTCCTGGTTCTTCTATTTCTGTATTCTTAGTTTTCTTTAATTTTTCATCATTCTTTCCTCCTCTTCTATTTGTCTCTCAAGAAGCCTCTATTTTCTTGTCTAGTCTTTTTATATTTTTATGGAGATCTTTTTATGTTTCTCTCAACTTAAGACTATCCACACTTGAATTCATTATTTTCTCACAGACACATATTTCTTGTTTTATGTAAACTTTATAGAAAAGGGAAATATGTTTTCCTTGTGCATAATTTTATTCCCAATCTTAGTAAGTGCCTGGCATGTGGTAAGCATATAATAAATGTTGTAGAATGACTTAATCAATGAGACTTAATCCCATTTGGTTTCAATTATTTTCAGTCATCTCAATCATTATTACTCATTTAAATGCTTTTCAGCCACCAAACGGTTGGATTTAATCCCATTTTAAAGGGAAATTTTGTTTTCTTATGTCTCTAACTAGATATCTTCAATTTCCTTCTTTGGATTTTCTATCTCTGTCACTAGTTAAATGTTGTTCTCCAGGTTTCATTCTGGGCCTTCTGTTCATCTCACTCCAAACTCCCCTTCTATGTTTTCTCTTAAACAGCCGTGACTGTGGCTACTGTGTTTATACTGGTGACTACTTATGTTTGCATCTCTAGTTCCAACTTTTACATAAAGCTCAAAATTCATATTTTCAATTTCCTCTTGTGTACTAGATTATAGAATCACTATCCACCTACCTGTCCAAAATAGACTCTCCCTTCATCTTCCCATATTATTGAATCAGTCACTAAATCCTATGTTGTCCAATTTCAAATCCAGTTGCCTTTTAGGTTAAATACTACTATCTAATCAATATCCCTCTTTTTCCTTTTCTCATTGTAACACTGTCCTAATTGATCTTTCTCTCCCATTTTAGTCAACTCCCATATTCTCACACTGCTTAGAAAATTATCTTTTTAAAAATCAAACTCGACTCTATATCTCCCTTGAATAAAAACTTTTTTTTTTTTTTTGGCTCCTGTTATCTACACACAGAAGGACCTGACAACCTATCTTTCTAGACTTATTTTTTAACTCCAGTCCTCCACCCTCAACTCTTTCCTCCTCCTTCTATAGTGAGCAATGGTGGGCTCTCTATTAACAAACCCAGTGGAATTATTTTATCTATTCCTGAACGTGCTACCTCCTTTAAGGCATTTCTGTATATTTTTTAAAGATATATATATATATATATATATTTACCTCTTCCTGGAATACCTTTCTGCCTCATCTTCACCTGAGGAATCATTCAATATCACTTTCAAGTGGATATTCAGAGGATATCTGTAGATTTTAACATATTTGAAAAACTATCTTCCTTTATTTGAAAAAGTTATTCTCTTCTGCAAAGCCTCTAGCTTTCAAGGGGGAGATGTATGGGAGGAAGGGGACAGTGCTAAACCACACATGATCAAGCAAGTCAGTCCTGCTAATTAGTAGAATGGCAAGTGTGGAGTCTGGCCAGGGTCAGACCTAGCTTAAAAGCAACTCAGCAGCTCAAGTCCTATTTCTGTTCTGATGCTTTCTTGCAAGCAGTCAGAAACATTCTGTGTTTCCTTAGCACTCTGTTCATAGTTCCATTAAAACACATATACATAGTTTTCTAGTCATTTGTTGACATGTCTACTGAAATGTGAATTTCTTGTGGATAAATCCAGTTCATCTTCATATCCCTGGATATATAGTTTACTCTAAACTCGTTTACTTTGAATGAATAAATTTGGAAGAAAAAAAGAGTGAGAGGCATGTTGAAGACTCATCAATAAAAAATATATTCTTTATGGCTCTCAAGTTTCTTGGATTATGTATTTCTAGAGGGTAGACTGCACTTGCCATGGCAAGAATTTTTAATAAAGGGTTTCTCTTAACAGAAGTCTTTTAAAGTATCAGAGTTTCTTACATCTGCAGATTGAGATTTCAGTTTATCTTGAACAGAGCTTCTTGTTTAGGAGCTTTTAAATAGCCTGATGTGTGATTAGCTCTTGGTGGACCCTTTTGTGACTTGAGCAAGGCCACAGCTCCTGTGGTCTCTGGTATGTAAAATTGCTAAGGAAGGAGGAGAAGAAGGACTTTGCCCATGAATCCTAGTTTCTGCTCGGAAGCAAACGAACACTACCTTCCCTTTCTTTCATTTACTATATAAGAATCCTTTTATTTAAAATTCTTGCCTTGGCAGGCACTGTGTAAAAAATATTTTAATCACCAGATCTTTTATTAAAAAGTATGGTATTGGCCCAAGTGCTACTCTCTACCTTCTAGAAATATGTAATCCAAGAACTTGAGAGCTATCAAGGATAAGTTTTTCATTTCAGTGTTAGGGAGATTTACTTAGTGAACTACAGAGCTCCAACCAAGATTGATAGAGGCATGTTTAATAAGGTTCCTGCAATAACATCACCTTAGGGAGGCAAGAAATCTAAGCTTGAGTCACCTGAGTTACTAAGGGCAAGTATAGGTTTCGCTGTGTGTGATTCTGCTAGTTTCTCTAAATCCAAATACTTGGCAAGAAATTTGGTTTGGGGAATACTAGCTGTATATGTGACTCTGAACTAAAACAGCTATAATTTGGAGCCCACGAGTTGCACCACATTAGGAGGCGTATGGGACTGGCATTATCCTCTGGACAAGTTTCCAAAGAACTTTATAGGATTCTGCTCCAACAATAACAGCAATAGTACCTTCACCAATCTCCAGATCCTTCTATTCTTGATGTCAGGAGATAGCTGACCTACCTTTGGACTGGATTAGCCCCTAGAATTCCTGGACAATTAAAGGTCAAGGGAAAATAAGCCTTGATGGGTACTGGTGAGATTCCTTCTAGTAAGTCAAGGGGAATATGAATGATTAATTAAAGAATAAAGTGATGGCATATTTGTTCTCTGCAGTTGTGGTGAGGCTTATAGCAGCTAGAGTACTTTGCAGAAGTCCAATTGTGTGATATCTTTTAGTGAAATCATGCAGTTATGAGTACTTAAGTGAAAAATACTGTACACATGAAAGAAACTTTGTAATACATTAGCGTGAATTTAGAATTTACATAATATCTATGAAAATATTATAGTAGCAGTTACTTTGAATGAAATTATTTTAAATAATTTGAATGAAGTAACCTTGCTAATATTATTACTCTGATCTTGTACAAGGGAACTATCCCAGGTATATATCTATCATAAACCATTTATCCAAGGCTATGATACAGATGTTCTTAAGTCTAAAATACAAATAATATGTATTTAGAGACAAAACATATTCCAACCAGGAAAAAAAGGCAAGACTTTTGTTGTCTTTCATGACCCATTTAATCCTATTGCTTTACATTTATTATGGATGTCTCTGAACAGTGCCAAAAATGACAGGTGAAAAGTGAAAGATTAAATCATTTTCAACCAACCACTTGCTTGTCCACACTGTGCCAAAAATAAACATGCCATTTAAAATTTTTTCTTCACCAAGTTGCATGATTTTTTCCCACTCTCATTTCTATTATTTTCTTTCTTTCTTTCTTCTTGCTTTCAATTTAGTTTGCTCTTCTTTTTTTAGTCTCTTAAGTGGAAATTTAGGTGATTTACTCTAATCTTTTTTTTTCCTAAGGTAGGTATTTAAAGTTATAGGTTTCCCTCTAAGCACTGCTTTCACTGCATTCTATAATTTCAACAACATACAAAAACATGCTTCCATATAGTTTCATTTCCCTCCCTCCTTTATACTGTTATTAAATTCTATCTTTATATATGATGTGTCCATCAACTTAGATTGATAAATATCTCATTATTCCATTGTCTTTTAAATTAGATAGTAAAAAACAAAACAAAAAGAACAGGAGTTAAAAATAAAAAAATACATTTATCCTGTCCAAATTTAAACTGGTAAATTTATACATATTTACCTATGTGATTATCTTTACCAATGCTCTTTATTTCCTCATGTGGATTCAAGTTACCATCTATTGTCATTCATTTCAGCCTGACGGACTTCCTTCAGAATTTCTTGTAAGGCAAGTCTACTAGTGACAAAAATATTAGTTTTTATTTATCTGGGAATTTCTTAATTTCACCTACATTTTTGAAGGATAGTTTGCCAGAAATAGAATTCTCAGTTGACAGTTTCTTTCAGCACTTTGAATCACCCCACTGCCTTCTAGCCTTCATGGTTTCTTATGTGAAATCAGCTGTTATTCTCATTGAGGATCCCTTGTATGTAATGAGTCACTTCTTTTTTGTTGCTTTCAAGATTCTCTCTTTGAATTTAGCAATTTGATTATAATGTGTTTTAGTGTGTATCTTTGAGTTTATCCTACTTGGAAGTGTTATGCTTCTTGGACATGGAGTTCATAACTTTCATCAAATTTGGGAAAATTTTGACTGTTATTTCTTCAAATATTCTCTTCCCTTTCTCTCACCTCTCCTGCTAAGACTTCCATATGCATATGCTTCTGTGTTTTATGATGTCCTACAGGTCTCTGAGGCTTGGTTGATTTTTCTTACTTCTTTTTTCTTTTTGTTCCTCAACTGACCTGTCTTCAAGTTCACTGGTTCTTTCTTCTGCCTGCTCAAATTTGATGTTGAAATGCTCTAGTGAATTTTTTATTTCAGCTCCATATATCTGATTAATACTTTTCAGCCGCATAATTTCTATTTGGTTCCTTCTTATAATTTCTATATCTTTATATTCTCATATTGTCTTTAGTTATTTAGACATGATTTCCTTTAGCTTTTTGAACATATTTAAAATAGCTGATCTAAAGACTTTGTCTAAGTCCAATATCTGTGCTTTCTCGGAGACAGTTTCTATTTTGATTTTTTTTTCTGGGAATGGGCCATACTTTTTTATTTTTTTGCATATCTCACAATTTTTTGTTGAAAACTAGATATTTCAAATAATATAATGTGGCAACTCTGGAAAGTAGATCCTCCCCCTGCCTCAGGGTTGTCATAGTTATTGTTTATTATAGTTGTTCTTATTTGTTTAGTGACTTTTCTAAACAAATTAAAGTCTGTAGTCTGTATCTCTGTCATATATGGCTACCGAAGTCTTCACTCAGTCTGCTTGTCCGTCAGCTGATGATTTAATAGATATTTTTTTTTAATTCTTGGAACCAGTAATTCTCAAAGTCTTTGCTGCAGAGCTACGTGTGTGTTGGGACATGCCTTTAACACTGAGGCAGGCAGTTTACAACTTTGCCTTAGCCTTTGCTTTCTGTTTTCAGCACCTCAAGGAGGCGAGAGGGCCTTCTCAGTTCTTTCCTGAGCAAATACACCACTGTGCAGAGCTCTGGGAATGCACATGGCTTTCGAGATTCCCAGGAATAAGAAAGAGCTTTTGCAAGCCCCTACAGATACCTTATCTCTTAGCTTTTTCTTCTAAGCTTTGATCAGTCGATTTTTTGCCTCAACTGATCCATCACCTCAGGTAGCCACAATGTTAAAACACTTGACCAGGTTCCCCTCCCCCTTATTCCACCCACCAGGGAGAAGTGTTTAGCACTAGGTGAGTCTATGTGAGCTCAAATAAAGACAAACTTTTAGAGTGGGGTCTTGCAAGTAACCATCAGACAGATCAAATAGTGGTAGTTCTTTGGGAATGAGATCCATTCTTTTCCCTATAGTACTGGCAACACAAGTTGTTATTTTCAAATCTTCCACTGATCTGGGGAATGGAAGATGGACTAGAGTAAGTTAAAACACTACAGAGCTTGCGCTTCTTAGTGATAGGCATTTTTCTTGATTAAATGCTCCCCAGGTTGCTGCATGCCTGTGATTAATTTGAAGAATTTTTAAAAAGTTGATTCTGACCATTTCTTCCAGTTTTATTTTTATTGATTTTGTGGAGGGACAGACTTGCAAAGGTCTTTAATCTGCCATTTTCACTGAAGTCACCATGAATGATTTTTTTTAAATTATATTGATGTAGAGCTCAGGTAGACATATAAAAGGAGGTTTTAATAACTCAGTCTCCAACTTAAAATAATTATATCTTTATTGAACACTTATGTAATGGGTAATGTGCTAGGGGATTAAATGTGTTATTGGATTTAATCTTTTTAATACCTGAAACTGGTTGGTACCATTACTCACTCCCGTTTTACAGATGAGAAAACTGAGAGACAGAGAAACAGATGGTGAATTAATTTGCTGAGGAGACAAACCTAGCAGACTAACTCACGATCTATTGCTTATATTAAATATGATGTCAGGTTATCTCTAAGAAATTCAAGTTTGGGATGACTGAAGGTCCTTAACAGGATAAATAACTTCCTGTTATGATTGTTGTTGGGAGCATTTTTGCATCACATGAACAGTAGGTTCGGAAGATCTTGAGCATGTACTATGCAAAACACCTTACCAATAATGTCATTTTAGACCTCAAAACAACTTTATGAGATATTTCTAGTATTCTTATTTTTCTAATGGGAAAGATGACACTTAGAAAGTTTAAATAACTTGTCCAAAATCAGTGCCACAGAAGAAATTTAATCCAGAACTGCTTAACTAAAAAATCTCATTCTCTTCATCTCAAATCACTGGCCTTAGTGATGTATTTGGGAGCTAAAAACTATTAGCTTATTCTCTCACATAGTAACCCATTACTTTCCTGGAAACAACTGATGGAAAAGAATGTATGAAAATTTTGATCTTATGTTAATGTTAACATTCATTTAGCATCCACTGCATACCACATTCTCGCCATGCATTATCTTTAATCTTCATTTCAATCCAGTAAGGTAGGTATCTTGATTCCTTTTTTTATATAAAAACTAAAGTTGAGAAAATATAAGTATTGCCAAAATCACACAGTTAGTAAATGGCTGACCTGAAAATCAATTGCAGGCTTATCTGATTCCAGAGCGCAAGCTTTTCCCATTGTGCACAGCTGCTTAGTACTTTGTACAAAAAGTACTTGGAAGATATTGTGGGTGATAAATGGGCATCAGTCGCACACAATGGCAAGGTACCATACTCCTGTTAAGACTTAATTGAATGGCCATCCAATTTTTTGAGAATAATTGCTCTCTGTTTTGGAAGCTCAACATGAAGTTCAAACTTAACACAAATGGAAATGTATATCCCACTGAGAATACTTCTCTCAGACAATGAAAAGTACTCAGATATATCCAAAATGTACCAATCAATTCTTCTCTTTTAGAACCTAAAGAAAAGCAGAATTAAAAAAACATTTTCTTCATGGATCTGCTGGTACAAAATGTAACTGGTTCTCAATAATGTGTTCTATTATAATGCCTTCGCTCTAATATTCTGCTAGGTTTTTGGGATACAGAATGGAAAATCCAGTCCCCAACCTCAAGGAGTTCCCATTATTTATCCATATACATAAAACATTGCATCATTGCTGTAAAACAGAGTCACAAATTCTGGGTATGGAGAAAAGGATAGGCTGGTAGTTTTCCTTCGCTTTTCTCCAATGAGCCACACCCATGGCTTTAAATCTCAGCTATATTTATGCAACAGAATGGAGAGATGAAAAACTGATCCATGGGTTCATGAGAATTCAGTATATTATCATAATGATAACTACCATTTAATGGGTACTTACTGTGTGTAAGACACTATCTTAGTTTTACCTGTATTACCACCTCCTACTATGGAGGTATCAGCAATATCCTTGCTTTTTAGATTAGAAAATTAAAGCCAGAATGAGTTAAGCAACATACATAAGATCATACAGCAGATGGACGTCAGGGATGGGATTTGAACTCAAGAATTTTAGCACCAGGGCCCTCTTTGTACCACTGCATTGTGTAGACTGACAGACAAAGCCAATGGGGGAAATATGCATTGTTCAATTAAATGATGGTGCATTTAGCATCAACAAAGTATAACTCCAATATGTTCAAGGACATAATTAAAATAAGTTACAAAATGGGACATACTTGGAAAAGTATTTGAAACCTATGTGATGGAAAAAATTGATATCTTTAGCATGAAAGTTATTTAAAATCAATAATAAAATGATAGACACATTACATATTAAAATAGACTTAGATAAGAAACAAAAGAAAAGTTGTAAGTGGCCAATTAGCTCAAGGCAATAGGTTTAGATCCTCTGGTAGCTAAAAGAACGCAACTCAAAGTCTCAATAAAATGCCAGTTTAACCTACACAGTTAGCAAAGGTTAAAATTTCTAAAAAATGATTTGCAATTTTAGAGAGTACATGGGGAAAATGACATGTTCACGCATATACAATAGTTTTAATAAGCTTTTGCAAAGAATGACACAGGAAACAAAAATGTGACAAGCAGAAATAAAATTGTCTACATTAAATGAAAATATATAATGTCAACATGACTAAGGATATAATTAAAACAAATTACGAAAGCAGATATATGATTGCAACCAAGAGTCTGAAGCAAGCCTTGAAGATACATAGATTCTTCCCCCAAAGACTTATGGAATATATTCTCTAAGACCTTAGGTATGCTTTTAATGACTGCATGTTTCCAACTCAAAAATTCATGCGTATAAAATTTTTTCATGAAATGTGGCACTCTATCCTATAAGTTTTAAAATGTCAGGTTTACATGAAATGTAAGTAACCTGGCTCCTGAGACTGGTTCTATATTACACTGGTTAGTTATACAGAATGAGAGTGAAGGGACATAGAAAAATTTTGAAGCTAAAAAGTGTATGTTGTCACATTTTTTTAAATGTTATTTTATGATAGAAGCAGTAATTACATTTCTATTTCAAGATGAAAGCCTAATTGAATCCTTAATATGATTTAGAAGGAAAAGAAACTTCTTAAATGTACATGAAATCATTCAAATGTACTACCTGTAGGTACAAACGTTATTTAGAAAGAGCTATAATATTTTCTCTGTGCAGGTATTAAATCCCCTAATTTGCAGGTATTTTCTTTGTCACAGGAGTAGAGCACTTATATACTTTCCTAAAGTGCTTTAATGCATGTTTTCCCATTTGACTGTCAGAATTATGTAAAGAAAGCAAATGTAATCACCCCTATTTTAAATACCAGGAAACTGAGGCATAGTGATTTTAAACTCTGTATATAAGTCTCATAGGATGTTGGTGACAGAATATCACAAACTGTTCTGTTGTTTCTTTTTTTTTTTCTGGTCTGATTGTCTTGTTTGCTTTTTCTTCAAGGGTCGTTGAAGCACAGGTTGGGGAAGGCACTCTTTATTCATTTGTACATTGATTTCATAAGTAACACATTTAAAATTCTATTGAACCAACTTAACCTCTCATTTCCTTTTATACTTTCTTGACAAAGTTGCTTCTCTGGCTAAGTGATTGTCATTACATATCTTCCCCCAGCCCTGAATTTGGAGGAAAAAATAAAACTTACTGTATATCTTTTAGCACAGCATTGTTCAATAGGAATGTAATGTGAACCCCCATGTAATTTAAATTTTCTAGTAGCCACATTTTAAAAAATTAAAAGAAATAGGTAAAATTAATTTTATTATATTTTATTTAACCTGTTAAAAACAAAAATTCAACTGAGTAAATTTTAAAGATCATGTTGGCTTTATTTGATGATTTTTGAATTGGGCAGCCTCCAAAGAGCTGTACAAAATGAAAGCCTTTTATAAAGAGAAGGGGGTAGGAAAAGGAAGTTACTAGCAAAGAGTGGATTGTTTGTGGCAAGGTCATCTTCCCCTGGAGGTGGCAGGAGTCTATCAGGCAGATCCCCTCACTAGTGCTGACCATGTAATTCCAGATTGACTGGTTTATGATACCACTCCTGGGAAAGATGGAAACTGTAAGTAAGTTAGATATTAAGTCCTGGTCTGGTGACATAGGCTTAGCACAAGTGACCCCATTTTGGTCCCGTTGTCTCTTTTATTGACAATTTCTCTCTTTTCATCAGACTCTCTGCCTGAGAAATGTGACCAAAATTTAAGGGATCACTGCCACTCCCAGCTACCACTCTGAAGTTCTCACAGTTTTTGCTGTCCTCTGTGTGGTATTCACAGGTCATGACATTTTTTTGCTGAATTTCTGTGATAGTCACAGGTCATGATTTCAGGTTCACATTTTTTAGGTTGATCTTTCTCTTTGTTCCTTTTCTGATGTACCAGTCTTAGGGAGATCATTTGCTTGGTTGTTAGTGGCTGCAAACATGCATTTAAAGCCTTTGAGAGAATACAGCGCATCAGTGAAACTACTATGATTATTATAAGCAAGATAATTCTCAGTGTCTGGAGTGCACTTTGGAGCCTAATACCCAAACCAATCCAAATCAAATAATTCAAAGAAAGACCCCATAGAAGGAGTCACTTTCATAAGCCAAGTGGCTTGTTCGGTGATCTTATGTAGCTGAGTTTCAACTTCCCCAGAAGTATTAATCCAGGTGCAGCAGGTGGTATTGGCCACAGCACAGACACCTCTTTGTTCAGCTGAAAGAAAATCAAAGGTTATCCTATTATCGAGAACAACCCTGGCTAGAGAGTCTAAGGATTTTTGTTGGGCAGCTATCACTTTTGTAGCAGACTCTGCAATATTTTCAAGAGTTAAGAAGAGATACCTGATCATAGCCTCATTTGTACTCGCTCCTAACCAGAGAAGTAGGGACCTGCCAAAGGAAGCAAATCCTAAATCATGAAAGCATCCTGGTAGGTCCTTTCTAACTCGACAATATAAATTCAGGGGAGTTGACCAATGAAGTATCTCAGTTTGTTTGTGAACAGTTAGGGGCACATTAGATAATCTAGGAGGCATTGCTCAATTATGCACTAGCCATCTAGGCATTCACAGGCCCAAGGAGAGTGATCACCACCACAGACAAAGGTAAATCCTGTTGAGGCACAAACCACTCCTGCTAAGGTCGCACTAGATGTTCTGGCCATAAAAGTCAGACTCTAAGTGACTTCTAAGGGTGGCGTGAATCAATTGTAGTTTATGGTGACATTGGGAATAGAAGAAAAATTAGCCACAGGGAGGACCAGGGGGTCTCTAGAATCATGGACATAACAGAGTTTTTGATGACAAATCCCCTTGGAAATGTCCTGGGAGATATGGATGATGACGTTATCTTTCCAGGCCAATGCCAGAGTAAAGGAAAGAAAGAGAAGAAGAGAGGATTTCATGTTTAGTTAGAGGGTTTCATGTTTAGTTAAAGTATGAACTCTTGATCTGGCATCTTGGGTGGAAGCAGTCTACATCAACGTCAGCTACTTCTCTTCCTTGACAATTTGATTCAGAGGTCTCTAGCATCTGCACAGGACCGGATGTCAGGTGGAGACTTCTTCAGTTGTGGGATGTGTACCCAAGGCTCAATGCCTTCTAGTTTCACAGCAGTGCCAGTGGTCTGGAGCACTTGGCAAGATCCCTTCCAATGGGGTTCAAGAGTTGTCTTCTCCTGATGGTGTTTCCAGAATACCCACTCGCCAGGTTCCAGACTGTGACCACCGAGATCTTTTGAATTGGGATCCAATTCAAAATTGGGATGCTTTAAAGAAAAGCATCTTTAACCTGTTGATGATAAGCTTTAGCATAAGACATTCAAGACTTACAATAGCTGGGCATATTAGTGTGAGATAACAAATGATCAGCAGAATGTTGTATACCAACAGACATCGGTCTACCAATGACTATCTCATGTGGAGTGACTTTATGTTTCCCAAAGAGGGTACTGTGAACAGTCAGCAAGACCAAAGGCAATACCTTAGGCCAAGGGAGTCCAGTAGTTTCAGCAAGTTTAGAGATTTTAAGTTTGAGAATCTCATTAGTTCTATCAACTTGGCCTGATGATTGCAGGTGATAGGGACAGTGATAATTCCAAGAAGTTTGCAAGATTTTCATTAAAGCTTGTATTATTTGCTCAGTGAAGTGGGTGCCTCGATCACTGGAGATTGTAGAAGGTATACCCCAAGTGGAAACACATTTTCTAACAATTTCTTTGTCACTGTGAGGGCATTAGCCTTGCAGCAGGAGAAGGCTTCAACCCACCCAGAAAACATAACAAGAACATACAATAACAAGAACATATTGGTAACCCACACTAAGTGGCAGTTGAATGAAGTCCAACCGCAGGTGGACTTCAAAGGGTCCAGAGGGAGAAGGTTTGAGGCCTCTGGAAACAAAAATATTTTCTCCAGGATTATGGACCTGACAGGTCAGACATTGGTGGTAAACGGTTTCTGCAATTTTATAGAAGTCTCCTCATCAGTATTTCTTCATAATTTGAGTCATCTTAATTGCACCATAGTGGATGAAGCAATGTAATAACTGAAAAATGGAGTCAGTCAGGGAGCCAAGAAGAACCAAGCAGCCATCTTGGGTTTCCCATAGCCCCAACTATTCATTGAATTTACAGCCATTGTTTGCCCCTTTTAATTTCACTGATTCAGGAACAGACTGTTGCCATGTTGCAAGGACATGAGGATGGCAAAAGTATGGCAGCAAGGGGTCATTTTTTGCAGAAGCAGAGTGGATTTCATCCACATGTGCCAAAACCTTTATAGATTCTGTTGCTGTTGCCTTTGCATAAAATTAACTAGGGCATTCTCCTGATACTCAAGTTCAGTCTTTTCAGCGTGATTTTGATGACAGCAATTTCAGAAGGTAAGAGAATAGCAGTAAGAAGCTCATTAACTTGTCCATTTTTTTTTTTTCTGAAGAAGATTTGCCCTGAACTTACTTCTGTTGCCGATCTTTGTCTTTTTTTACTTGAGGAAGATTAGCCCTGTACTAACATCTGTGCCAATCCTCCTCTACTTTTGTATGTGGGTCACTGCCATAGCATGGCTGACAAGTGGTGTAGGTCTGCGCCCAGGATCCAAACCCACAAACCTGGGCCGCTGAAGCAGAACATGTCGAACTTTAACTGCTACGCCAAGGGGCTGGACCTACTTGTCCATTTTTGATTGAGGTCCCAGTGGATGTAAGAAATTCCATTTGTTTCTATAACATTCTCAAATCATGGATGGCCCCAAAGGCATACTGGCTATCAGTATAAATATTAACCATTTGTCCTTTTGATAACAGGCATGCTCTGGTAAAGGCATGGAGCTTTGCTTGTTGGGCTGATTTAGCTCGTGGGGGATTCCCCTCTCAAGTGGTTCCTATTGGGTAGTAACAGCATAACCAGCTTGGGAATTCCCTTTTTCAATTTTACAGTATGACCCATCAACAAACAAAATTAGATCAGGATTAGTCAAAGGAGTGTCTAGTAAATCAGGACACCATATCATGAAATGAGACTTTATTACCTCATGGTAGTGGGGCTCAACTTTGTCAGGCAGGGATAGTAATGTACAGGATTAAGAATGTTGCAATGTTTAAGATGCATATTACATGGTCAAAGCAGAAGGGTCTCATAGGAGGTTAGTCTGCTTGCAGAGAAATGTTGAGTCAATTCAGAATTAAGAAGACTTTGGACAGTGTGTGGAGTCTGTAAATAAATGTCACTTCCTAGGGTTAAATCCGCTGAGGCTTCTACTAACTTTGCAGCTGCAGCTGTAGCCTTCAGGCAGTGGGATAGGCACAATCAACGTATATGCTATAATAGGCAATAGGCCTGTGTTTATTGCCATGTTCTTGCACGAGTGTTCCCAGGGCTTGGTTATCTCTTTCATGTACAAATAAGGGGAAAGGTTTTGAATAGTTAGGTAGCCCTAGGGCAGGTGGTTCTTGCAGTGCTTGTTTTAGTCTTATAAAGGCCTGCTTATGTTTATCTTCCCAAGGAAGGGTTTCAGAGACTGAAATTTTAGTAAGTTCTTAGAGTGGGGAAGCCAATAGAGAAAAATTAGAAACCCACAGTCTACAATAGCTAGCTAGGCCTAGGAATCCACGAAGCTGTTGCTTAATTGTGGGCCTAAGGAATCCTTGGATTAGCTTAATTCTTTTTGGAGATAGCAGGATTCCTTCAGCACTTAGATTATGATGTACATAACGAACAGTGTCTAGCGATAATTGTAATTTTTCCTTAGAGACTTTATGTTGTTTTTCAGCTAACTGTTGCAGCAAATAAATGGAATAGTTTATGGATACCTCTTTGGTAACTAAGCATAGCAAGAAGTCGTCTACATACTGTAAAAGGGTTAATTTCCTGAGGAACTGGAGGGTACATAAATCTTGGTGGAGCACTTGGGAGAAATAAGAAAGGGCCTAATTGAACCCTAGAGTCATAATTGTGCAGGTATATTGTTGATTGTTCCAAGCAAAGGCAAATAAATATTGGCTATTTGGATCTCAGGAGATGCTGAAAAAGGCTGAACATAGGGCCACAACTGTGAATCATTTTGTGTGTGGTGGAACTTGTGACAAAAGGGAGCTAGGCGGTGAGCACTCTAATAGCTTTGAAGTGCTCGACCTGTGCCCACCAATTTTGTGGCTTTTTGCCTTCTGAGATTTCCATTAGCAATAGCATTTACCTACACAAAACAAGACAAACTAGCATGTGCACATTAACGCACCAGCAGTAACCAAACAGATGTTACTACAGACTGGACAAAAAAAGAGAACAGACCTTAAGTGCACACCACCAGCGGCTCCCAATGTGGAATTACAGACTGAACCAGCAGACCACATCAAATGAGGACTGCAGACTTAACCAAGGGCTAGGGACTCCGGTTCTGAGTGGAACTGTCTTCCAGTTCAGGCTGACCTGCTAAGCCACAGCCTGGAAAGTCAATTATATCAGGAGCCCAATGCAAAAATAGCAGAGCTCAGAACTGAGAGAAACTTACCTACAACCCTCAGAAACAGCAAGAAAGACAGAGAACTCCAAGGGTTTGCAGGTACCACGTCTATATTTCTTGTTGTTCATGAAGCCATCAGAAGTTTCCTTCAGATCCTGTTGCTGTCACCAAAAACCAAAATTCAACTGTGTAAATTTTAAAGATCTTAGTGGATTTATTCAATGATTCATGAATCAGGCAGCATTCCAGCTAGCAAATAGAAATGAGCTCCAAAGAGCTGTACAAAATGGAAGACTTTTACAAGCTGCAGAGGGTGGGACAAGGAAGTTGCTAGGAAAGAGTGGATTGTTTGTGGCAAGATCACCTTCCTTTGGGGGATGGCAGGGGTCTATCTGGCAAATTAGCTCACTAGTGTTGACCAGGTAATTCTAGATTGACTAGTTTATGATACCATTCTTGGGAGAGGTTGAAACTATAGTTAAGTTAGGTATTAAGTCTTGGTTTGGTGATGTGGGCTTAGCACAAGTGACTCAATTTGGGACCTGTTGTCTCTTTTTTAACAAACCCAGTATGTCCAAAATATAATTTGAACTTATACTCAATATAGAAATTATTAATGAGATATTTTCCTTTTTTTTGTATTAAGTCTTTGATATTTCTTGTGTATTTTAGACTTACAGCACATCTCAATTTGAACCAAAATTTTGAGTGCTCAATAGCTAAATGATTGGACAGTACAGTCTGAGAGCAATTGGAACCTCTGATTGTCTATTTTGACTCTTTGTTAAATAAAATTTGAAATATTTCTAGACTTTAAATGGACTCTGGGAAATATGTCTGCTTGCAGATTTACCATTGAAGCTCTGCTAGTTAACTTTTGTTCTCATAATCTGTGCATAATTAATGAATTGGATTGTAAACTTCTTTTAACGATTCTTTGTGCTTTCTTAGCTCCTCACTTATTCTGATCTTCTTCTTCCTCTTTTCAGTAAGATCTTTCCCATCTCCACAAGAACCAGCCTTAGGATAGGAGCAGTAAATCACGTATCTTGAGAGCAAAGAATGTTTCCTCTTCCAAAAGAATCCCATTTTCCTTATTGATGCCTGATTTCCACAGAAGTCATTTAGTTCCTTTTATTTATTATTTTATTAGTCTACTAGCCTCTATAATAGATAAACTCCAAAATTTCAGTTGCTAAACCCCAAATTTACTTCTCTTTCAGATAATAGGCCAGATACAGGCTCCTTTTCAGCAAGGACCCCGGGGAAAAGGTGGTGGTACTTCCAATCCACAAAGTCATTCAGATGCCAAGCAGACTAAGGCCCTGCCTTCTTGAACATATAGTTTCCAAGATAGTTCTTTTAAGCACTGCCATTCAAAAGTCAAGGAGCAAGGATAAAGAAGGTACATACATTCCCTAGCTACCTCAATCTATAAGCAACACACATCATTTTTAATTATATTCCACTGGCAAGAGCTAGTCACACACTCACACTAAATGTAAAACAGTGTGAGAAATGTATTGCCTGGCTGCTCTATGCTTCTTAGCACCAGCTCTCCTAAATGGAAATAGGGCATAAATCTTCGGTGGACACCAAGCCTTCTCTGTCATAAGTGCTGATCTCTTTTAATCATAAATCTTGTGGAGGATCCCAAACTGAGAAATCAACAGTGAAATACTAGAGATGTAGAGACCTGGATTCAAATTCTGGTTCTAGCACTTGAAAAAATTAATCATGTTCCTTGAATCTAGTTTTTCCCATTTCTATCAATACGATTAGGAATTGTGGCAGAGATGGAAATCATTTTTCCAGGATCATTATCCCCTTCTTATTAATAAAATAAACTGTAGCTTTGTTGGGTTAGGAAATTCATCAAGCTAAAAGCCACATTTCCCAGTTACGGTTGAACATATAATTCATTTTTGGCCAATGAAAAAACTGGTCATTCATTATTTTTGGTTTAGTTGTTGATTGTTTACTGATGTTTCCACATGAAAGTACAAAAAAGTTTTAGAGATTCAGGTCCTTTCTTAGGAGCACTATCTCGTAGGAAGTAGGTAAATGTATACAGAATTTCTGAGGGATCAAAAAGTTGTGTATAAGGTAGGATAAACTATGTTGTGCTACAGTAACAAACAATCCAAAATTTCAATGGCTTAACTCAACAAAAATTTTTTTATGACTCACGCAAATTCTGCTGCAAACCTAGGCAATTCTTTATGACAACTATTCTCCATGCAATAGATCAGTAACAGGGGCTAAAGATGTACTTACTTTCCCTCAAATTCAGAGATTGCCAGGAGAGCAGCATAGAGACCTGCAATAAGTTGGTCTGTGTCTAAAGGATGCAGACATTAAAATCTTACTGACAAGACAATGAAAGAATGTTTACATGTGTAACTATATCTCTTGTACCCTCCAATTTTAAGTACTCTGTTCCAATTTCTTAATATGTGATGAGGTCTAAAAAATCTCCTTTGGAAAGCTTTAAATGATTATGAATAAGTAGCTTTCATTTCATAATACATTGAGTGCAATTATTGATCCACTTTACCACCAACTCTGTTGTAGTTAACTAAACATGATTCTCTCGTAAAGGCCTCTCTTCAAAAGCTGTCTCCAAATCACTGTTTTCTGAAAGCCACCAGTTAAAGGGTGACATCTTGCCCAGGTAGACTAATGGAAGTCAAATCCCATTGTAAAAGCAGAACTGAAAGTATACTTCATGCACATCTGGCAACGCGTCCATTTGTACCTAAGAAAGGCGTGAATAAGATTATGTCTCAAATAAATTATCCACTAATTATGACAATTAACTAGCTGTCATAGGTATTCAATTATCTAATTATTTGACAAAATTGTGTGCCAGGTGTTCCCTATGTCCACATTTCCATTATGTTACATTTTATTAACAAATCTGCTTCATTTTGAGGAACATTCTAACTTAAAATACCTGGACTCCATCAAACTATTTTCTTTCTTTTTTTAATAAAGACCCCAATTTACAAATGAAGTCATCTGAATAATGCATGAAGAATGTGTGTGGATTCAAACTCATTTGTCCACATCACAGCAACTGTTTGTACTGGCCCAACTGCTTACTATGCATACAGATGTTAAATTGTGCATCTTCGATTGTCTGTTTATAATGCAAAATGACAGTTTGACTTGATTTTATCTAGCAGAAATAACTAAGGCATCCACATTGGTGAATTTGACCCAGGTTTTATGAAATGTCTTGCAGTGAAACCTATGGATGAATTAAAATGCATCTCTTCATTTCTGTATGAGTGTGTATGTGTGTGCTCATTGCACAGCATTTTTCAATAACCGGAGATTTTCCTTCTTAAGCTCCAAAGAGAAGCAATTTTCCCCATGAATCAAAAGAGTGTAAATAACACTGTTTTTCCCTTTTGGTTTTACCTCCCACTATAAAATAGCTGTGAGCGATATGCTCAGGAATACGGGTACCTGCTTTAGCAAATGTAAAGAAATAAGTCCTTTGAAACTGCATTTTATTTACACGGAAATTCATGTAGGATTTTAGAAGGACTTGTTAGGCTCTACCCTGTTTGTGATGGTGAATATAACTCCCAGTGAAACCAGGAATAAACCTTGTTCTACAAAGCAAGTGACTTTAAAGGCCTTTGATTGCATTGTCCAATATTGTATCAAAAGCACCCCTACACTGACATCCATTGATAAACATAAAAACAAAAATATCTAAATATAAACGCAAAGAACACAGGGAAAGAAAGCATAAAGAAGAAACTCTTTTATAAATACATGGTTCTGATTTTTGTAGAACCAGAGTTTACCACAATTCTTTTCCCATTGTCCCTTTCCACTCCAAATCCTAATTAAATTATTTAGACATTTTCAAAAACGAGCTGGTCTTTCTGCCACCTGTGCTCTGCTCCCAGCCCTCACCCATTTACTCTTCCTTGTAAAATTTAAATACAGCTTCAAGAGAACATAATTAAGACCCTGATCTTATCATCTTATTATGCTATTTCCCCACACATCTTGTGTGGGTTTGGGGTCAAGAGTCATCTTTGTAAGGCTCAGATGGAGAAGCAAGTCTAAATAATTCACTTAGCTGTTCGAGATTCTCTACTATAGAGCTATGTAGAATGTCTTGTCAGTAAGATAAGTTTTCTGGGCTTATCCCTTGCCGTAATCCATTCTCTTCCTTTTTCCTATCCGTCTCCAACACCTCAATACCACTCAATTAAACATTATTCTCCCAAATAACATATATTGCTCCACTTGAGGGTCCTTGTTAATATATATATAGATTATATATATATAATCTATCTATATCTCTATATCTTACTAGAATGTCCTTTCCTGAAATATCCACTCGTCAAAACACTGAGATATTTTTACAGATCTGCCAGTTCCACTGAGCAACCAACCTACCCACCCAAGCAGGAATATTTTTTTCCACAGCCCCATCCAGAGCATTATATTCATTTTTATTGCCACATTTATATATTTATGTTTTGCCTATCAGAGGTGTTTCTATCAAACTGCACTATTAAATTATAAACTACTACATTACATAGTGGAGACTGTTTATTTTCCTTTGCACTGCCTTCACAACTACCAAGATGCTGAACACAAGAGAGGTAGATATTTGTTAAAATTGAATTTAGATCACTTATTCGACAAGTAATTATTAGCCACATAGTATATACTTGATGTGGGGCTAAGAGTTTAAAATGAAAATATGAATGAGGCACAGAAATATAAAATATGTAATTTGGGGAGATTCTGCTACAAGATGGTGGAATAGGAAGTCCCAGTCCTCATCCTTCCACAGAAACACTAATTTAATAACCATATATAGAGCATAATGCCTTTATAAGAACCCCAAAAATCTAGTTAAGAAATTGTAGCACCCCAGGAAAGCACAGGAGCAAGAACAATTGCATTGAAAGGGGTCAAAGGAACAGCTTCACTTTATCCATGTCTCTCTTTCCTCCAAATCAGCACAGCTCAGCCGAGAAAGATCTCCTTGGTGATTTCTTCCATGAGGAGAAGAGAGAGCAAGGGTGCATTCAATGACCCCAGCCTTTCAGGGCACTGCCTGACAGATACACTCTTGTCTCACCTCACCCAGAGTGCTGAGAAATCCAGCATAGTTGAAATGCCTTAGAGCAGCTAAAACAACAAAATGGATGAGTGACTCTCAGCAGATTGTGAGGATCTCAGCAGCCAGTTTGGGTCTGCAGGATTGAGAGATGGCACACAATTCTGAGACTTATTCTTCAGGAGGGAGGGAGAGAAGTAGAGCTTACACTCAACGTACCAGCATCTCAGTGTACTCCCCTAGGGAAAACAGGAGGGCAGCTCTTAGTACCTGGCACAGTTCAGTGGGATTGGGACAACATGCACAATCCCGAGTTTTCTTCTTCAGAAAGGAGGAAGGGAGGGAGGGAAGTGAGCTTGTACCCAGTGTCCCAGCATTTTGGTGCACTGCTTTAGGGAAAGGAGCAGATGACTCTCAGCACCTGCCACGGCTCTATGGGACTGGGAAAATGCACACAATCCTCAGACTTCCACCCCAGTAGGAGAAGAATATGTACATCCATAAAAAAGTTTTGAGATACTCTCAGAATCTCCTGCTGGGCAGATTGGTGACGGTGTTTCTCTGCCGAGGCCAGTCTATAAAGACTGGAAAAAGTGGCTGCTTCTTAAAATGTACAGACACCCATGCAATGCTACAAGAGACACAACAAATTAGGGAACTATAACACTATCAAAGGAACAAAAAGTAGCAAACACTAAAGAAACCTATGAATTGCCTGACAAAGAATTCAAAATAATATTCTTAAAGAAGCTCAGTGAGCTACAACAGAACAGAGATAGTCGACTCAATGAAATCAGGAAAACGACACATGTACAAAATGAGAATAACAACAAAGAGATAGAAAACATAAAAAGCCAAAAAGAACTTCTGGAGCTGAAGAATACAACAACTGAACTGAAAAATTCAACAGAGAGCTTCAATAGCACAGTTGATCAAACAGGAGAAAGAATCAGAGAACTCAAAGATGAGTCATTTGAAATTATTCAGTCAGAGAAACAAAAAGAAAAAGAGTGAAGAAAGCTTAAGAGATTTATGAAATATCATCAAAATAAGCAGTATATGCATTATGGGAATCCCAGAAGGAGAAGAAAGAGAAAGGGGCAGAAAGCTTATTAGATAAATAACGTCCAAAAACTTCCTAAATTTGTGAAGGGAAAAAGACATCCAAATTCAAGAAGTCCAAAAGACTCCAAACAGAATGGTTCAAAAGAAGTTTACACTGAGGCACATTATAATCAAGATTTGAAAACCAAAAGACAGAGAATTTTGAAAGCAGCAAGAGAGGTGACTCTTCACATACAAGGGAGCCCCCAAAAGACCGTCAGTGGATTTCTCAGCAGAAACGTTGCAGGCCAGAAGGGAGTGGGATGATATATTCAAATAGCTGAAAGAAAAAATATTGCTAATCAAAAATTTTATACATGGCAAATCCGTCTTTTAAAAGTGAAGGAGAGAGAAAGATGTTCCCAGACAAACAAAAGCTGAGGGAGTTCTTCGCCACCAGAATTGCCTTGCGACAAATGTTAAAGGGAGCTCTTCAAGTTGAAATGAAGGGACCCTAAACAGCAACATGAAGCAAATGAAAATAGAAAACTCACTTTATAAAAGTAAATACAAGTGCAGAATACTGTATTACTGTAACGGTGGTGTGTAAATCACTCTTAATTTTAGTATAAAAGTTAAAAGAAGAGAGTATTAAGAATAACCATAACTACAAAAATTTGTTAGTGACACATAATATAAAAAGATGTAAATTGTGACACCAATAACATAAAATGTGTGAGGGGAGAAGGAAAAGTATAGATGTGATTGAAGTTGTTATCAGCTTGAAATAGGCTGTTATAATTATAAGATGTTTTATGTAAGCCTCATGGTAACCATACATACACAAAATACCTTTAGCAGATACACAAAAGAAAAAAGAAAGAAAGGAAAAGTACACTACAAACAGTGAAACACAAAGGAAGACAGCAAGAGAGTAAAAGAGGAAAAAAAATTACATGACAGAAAACAATTAACAAAATGAAAATAGTAAGTCCTTCCCTACCAATAATTAAAGTACATGGATTATATTCCCCAGTCAAAAGACATAAAGTGGATGACTAGATTAAAAAGAAAATATTCAACTATATGTGATCTACAAACAACTCATTTTAGATTTAACGGCACACGTGGGGTGAAAGTGAAGGGATGGAACAAGATATTGCAGGCAAATAGTAAACAAAAGAGAGCACAAGAGGCTGCACTTAGATAAAATAGATTTTAAGTCAAAAACAGTCACAAGAGACAAAGAAAGGACAATAAATAATGATAAAAGGATAAATTCATCAGAAAGATACAATTATAAATATAGATGCTCCCAGCATCAAAGCACCTAAATAAATAAAGCATATATTAACAGAATTGAAGGAAGAATGGACAGTAATACAATAATAATAGGAAACTTGAATACCCCACTTTCAACAATGCATAGAACATCCAGACAGAAAATCAATAAGGAAATAGTGAACTTGAATAACACTGTAAACAACATGGACCTAACAGACATAGATACAATATTCCACTCAACAACAGCAGAATACACATTCTTCTCAAGTACACACAGAACATTCTCCATGACAGATCACATGTTAAGCCACAAAATAAGTCTTAACAAATTTAAGAAGCATGAAGTCATATTAAGTATCTTTAATGACAACAATGGCATGAAACCAGAAGTTAGTGATAGGAAGAAAATCAGAAAATTCACAAATACGTGGAAATTAAAAAACATTCCTGAACAAGAAATGGGACAAATAGTAATCAAAAGGGAAATCAGAGAATATTTTGAGACAAATGAAAATGAAAAAATAACACACTAAAACTTATGAGATGCAGGAAAAAGCAATACAAAGAGGAAAGTTTATAGTAATAAATGACTACATTAAAAAGGATGATCACAAATAAACAACCTAACTCTGCATTTTAAAGAACTAGGAAAAAAAGAACAAACTAAGCATAAAGGTAGCAAAAGGAAGGAAATAATACGAGAGTAGAAACAAATGAAATAGAGACTATAAGAATAAAAGAGAAAAAATCAACAAAATTGAGTTAGTTTTTTGAAAAGATAAACAAATTGAAATATTGTTTGCTAACCTAAGTAAGAAAATAAGAGAGAAAACTCAAATAAATATAATTAGAAATGAAAGAGGAGACAATACAACTGATGCCACAGAAATAAAACCCATCATAAGAGACTACTATAAACAATTGTACACTAACAAATAGGATAAGCTAGAAAAAATGGAGAAATTCTTAGAAACATACAACCTAACAAAACTTAATCAGGAAGAAATAGAAAACTTGAACAGATTCAAAACAAAGAGATTGGATCAGAATCAGAAATCTCCCAACAAAGAGAAGTCCAGGATCAGATGGCCTCAGTGGAGAATTCTACCAATATTTAAAAAAGAATTAATGCCAATCTTTCTCAAATTCTTCCAAAAAATTGAAGAGGAGGAAACACTGTCAAACCCATTCAATGAGGCTAGCATCACCATGATGCTAAAGCCAGACAAAGAAAGTAAAAGAAAAAAAAAAAATTACAGGCCAATATCCCTGATGAACAGAGATGTAAAAATCCTCACCAAAATACTAGCAAACCAAATTTAACAGTACATTAAAAGGATTACACGCCATGATCAAGTGGGCTTTATCTGTGGGATGCAAGGATGGCTGAACATTTGCAAATCAATCAATGTGATACACCACACTAACAGAATGAAGGGTAAAATTAATAATCATCTCAATAGATGCAGTAAAAGCATTTTACAAAATTTGACACCCTATCATGATAAAAATGCTCAATAAAAGATGTATCGAAAAAATGTACCTCAATGTAATAAAGACCATATATGACAATTCCATTGTTAACAGTATATTCAGTGGTAAAAACTGAAAAGATTTCCTGTAAGATCAGGAACAAGAAAAGGATGCCCACTCTCACCACCTCTATTCAACACAGTATTGGAAGTCGTTGCCAGTCTAACTAGGCAATAAAGAGAAATAAAGTCACCCTAATCAGAAAGAAAGAAGTAAAATTGTCTCTATTTGCAGATGACATGATCTTATATACAGAAAATCTTAAAGACTCTACAAAAAACTGTTAGAACTAACTAATGAATTTAGTAAAGTTGCAGGATACAAAATCAACATACAAAAACCAGTTGTGTTTCTATACACTAGCAACAATCTGAAAAAGAAATTAAGAATACAATCTCATTTACTACGGCATCAAAAATTTCTTTTACTATTTAGGAATTTACCCAAGGAAGTGAAAAACTTGTACAATGAAAACTGCAATACATTGATGAAAGAAATTAAAGACACAAATAAATGGAAAATCATTCCATCCATGTTTATGGATTGGTAGACTTAATACTGCTAAAATGTCCATACTACACAAATTGATCTACAGATCCAATGTTATTCCCATCAAAATGGTATTTTTTATATAAATAGGAAGAAACAATCCTAGAATTCATATGGTATAACGAAAGATCCAGAATAGCCAAAGGAATCTTGAGAAAGAGGAACCAAGCTAGAATCATCATACTTCCTGATTTTAAAATATATTGCAAAGCTACAGTAATTAAAACAGTATGGTACTTCCATAAAGACAGATGTATAGACCAATGGAACAGAATAGAGAGCTCAGAAATAAACTCATACATATATGGTCAGTTGATTTTCAACAAGGGCATCAAGAATACACGATGGAGAAAGGACAGTCTCTTCAACAAATGGTACTGGGAAAACTGGATATCCACGTGCAAAAGAATGAAGTTGGACCCTTATCTTACACCATACAAAAAAAGCAACTCAAAATAGAGTAAAGACTTAAGTGTAAGACCTAAAACTGTAAAACTCCTAGAAGTAAACATATGGGGAAAGCTTCATGACTTTGGTCCTGGCAATGATTTCATGAATATGACACTAAAAGCACAGGCAACAAAAACAAAAATAGTCAATTCTGACTACATCAAACTAAAAAGCTTCTGCACAGTAAAGAAGAAGTCAACAAAGTGAAAAGGCAACCTATGGGAATGGAGAAAATATTTGTAAACCATATATCTGAAAAGAGGTTAATTTCAAAAATATAAAGTAACTTCTACAACTCAGTAGCAATAAATAAATGAATGAATGAATAAATAAATAAATAAATAAATAAATAACCAGACTGAAAAATGAACGAAGGACCTCAATAGACATTATTCCAGAGAAGACATAAAAATGGCCAACAGGTATATGAAAACATGCTCAAAATCACTAATCATCACGGAAATGCAAATGAAAACCACAATGAAATATCACCTTAAACCTATTATAATGGCTATTATCAAAAAAACTGAAAAGATAACAGATGTTGGCAAAGTAGTGGAGAAATCGCAACACTTGTACACTGTTGGTGGAAATACAAAATGGCGCAGCCACTGTGGAAAACAGTATGAAAGTTTCTCAAAAAATTAAAAATAGAACTACTATAATCCAGTAATTCCACTTGCAGGTATATATCCGAAAATAATTAAAACAGGATCTCAAAGCGACATCTGCGCTTCCATGTTCATTACATTACAGCATTATTTACAATAGCCAAGTATGGAAACAACCCGAATATCTATTGACAGGCAAGTGGATAAAGAAAATGTGGTATATACATACAATGCAATATTATACAGCCTTTAAAAAGAAGGAAATCTCGGGGGTGGCCCGGTTGCGTGGCGGTGAAGTTCATGCTCTCTGCTTCGGAGGCCTGGGGTTCCCAG
Source organism: Ceratotherium simum simum (assembly GCF_057802395.1). Classification (NCBI taxonomy): domain Eukaryota; kingdom Metazoa; phylum Chordata; class Mammalia; order Perissodactyla; family Rhinocerotidae; genus Ceratotherium; species Ceratotherium simum. Next base: position 26,711,401 of record NC_141904.1, read on the forward strand.
GTTTGGATTGAGGGCATGGACTTTACACACAGCTTATGAAGCCATGCTGTGGTGGTGTCCCACATAAAGTAGAGGAAGATGGGCACGGGTGTAGCCCAGGGCCAATCTTCCTCAGCAAAAAGAGGAGGATTGGCAATAGATGATAGCTCAGGGCTAAACTTGCTCACCAAAAAAAAAAAATAAAGAAGGAAATCTCACCACTTTCAACAATATGTATTGACTTGGAAAACATGCTAAGTGAAGCAACTCAGTCACAGTAGGACAAATATTGCATGATTCCACTTACATGATGTATCTAAAATTGTCAAACTTGTAGAAGCAGAAAATAGAATGGTGTTTGCCAATGGATAGGGTAGGGGAAAATGGGAAGTTGTTTTTCAATGGGTGTAAAGTTAGTTATACAAGATGAATAAGTTCTAGAGATCGACTGTAAAACATAGTGCTTATAGTTAACGATATTGTACTGTGCACCTAAAAATTTGTTAAGAGGGTAGATCTCATCATAAGTGTTCTTATCGCAAAAAAAAAGTGAGGAGACACAAGGAAACTTTTGGAGGTGATGGATATGTTTATTATCTTAATTATGGTGATGGTATCAGAGTTACATGTATATGTCTAAACACATCAAATTGTATACATTAAGTATGTGGTATTTTATCTATTAATTATACCTCAATAAAGCCATAAAAAAATAAATACCACACAAGAGTCAAATTCTCCCCCCACCCAAATTTAATTCACAGGGAAGTAATTAACTCTATTGGTGATTGAGGTGTCCAAGGTTATTCTGTTTAACCTATACCTTAAAACCTGAGCATGAAGTTGTGAAGAGGGAATTTTAGTAAAAGGAATATTATGATGTAGATACTAGAATACGTGTTGTAATGTCAGAATGACCAGTAATAATACTAGAAAGATAGGCTGAGTTCAGCTTTTGAGTGGTCTCAAATGTCAAGAATAACTCTAATTGTTTCCCACCCAACAGCAACACTCCATGATCCTTTTACCATGCTTGCAAGACTACCTTCAACTATTAAAGCTGAAAGTATCAGAACTCCCCTTTCCCAACCTCCCTTGAAGCCATAACAGGGAATTTGATTCTGTACTGAACAATATTTTGTGAGAAGAAATTTTCTATAGGGCTTATGGGGAAGTTTTTTTCCCCCTAACACGAAGGAAAAGTCAGGAGATACTGACTTTGATTCTTGTTGTGTAATATTGTGATGCCTGGAGCAATGAATCCTGCACCTCTAACTTTTCCCTCCTGTATCCTTGTAGAGCAAAGCAGAAAGTTGGAAATACACAAATCCTTGATAATATTCTTGTTTTACTGATTTAACCAGCCTTGAAACTCTCTACCCCTGAACTTGTTATGTGATAAAATTCTTATCTGTGTTGCTTGAGGTACTACAAATTGGGAGTCTGTTACTTGCAGCTAAATTTTCCTAATTGGTACAATCCTACAAATACTATGAGGACATAGAATGGGGCAAAGCAGAAAAGTAACAGAATCAGATTTATATTTTACAATACATAGCCGGGGAGAAGAATGGATGTAAGATTAGTTATAAGGCTTTAATGTTAAGGTGGGTAAATGGTGATGGGAAAATAAAGTCAGCAGCAAGAGATGTGTTAGAGCACTGTTTCCTTAAGCATGCTCCATAGGATGTTGGCTTTGAAGGATTTTAGCAGGTAGTAAATAGAAAAATTGGGGGATCAAATACTAATTTGGAAAAACACTAAATTAAGTCAAAATAAGTAAACTCTGATTTGCTAAAATGCAGTGTAAACTCTTATCTGGAGGATCAAGTAACAGGATTTTCTGTATGTAAAAGAATGTTTCTTTTCACTGAAGCATTTTGTGGAACTAGTGTTTCACAAAACACATTGTAGGAAATTCTAGACTTGGGTTATATTTATCTGATAGAATCCCCAAAATCTGAGGACTAAATATAAGATAAAATGCCTCAGTTTCTGTTTTGAGTGGTGAGATGAATAGTGGTACCATTAATTGTGAGAGAAACTTTTGTGGGAAGATAGTAAGTTCATTCTCAGACGTCCTGAATTTTGAGTTGCTTGTGGGGCATCCAAGTGGGAAAATTTCTGGTAACTATGTGAGTATGCATCTGAAGCTCAACAATGTTTTTCCTAGACATGTGGGTAGTGATTAAAGTCTTATGAGTAGAAGAAATTGTTCTGTATTAAATTCTTTAGTATAGACTTTGATTGAGCTTTCTTTCTGTCTAATTAAGGGCATTTGAGGCCTGAAGAACATCCTTTGCAAATAGAATTTGACAGTAGTTGCCAGTGAAATGTCTGAGATAGGGAGATGTAGGGTTGGTGCAGGCTGCACATTTTTAACATAGCTCTTCATCTTATATCGCTTTTCTCCATTGAAAAAAGGCTCCTTTGAAAAGTACGGATTCACTCCTTAGAGTTTAGAAGTGGATAATGAGTGTTAACCTCCAGTAATACCTGTGATGTGTGAACTCTGGGCAATGACAGAATTTCTCAGGTCTATCTCAGTCTTGAGTGCAAGGGTTTCTGTTATTAACTTCAGCTGAACGTGAAGCAGGACTTCTTGAGATGGAAAAACTGGAGTGTCCATTATGAGCTCTCTGAGCTACAAAGCCCTATGAACCCGACTAAGTTTATATTTTTAAAGAGGCCAAAAGCTTCAAATGTTGATGTTTTTAGGTGGAGAAACATGGGCACCATTTTGTGGACTCTAGAACACGGTGATTCACAAAGACCACTCATTAAACACTCTCTCCTTCCTGAAGGTAGTTTGTGTGTTTATCCTTCTAACACTTCATGTGAACATGTATATCTGAACTCTCTTCTCTCTTAACCGTCTACTGTGCTCTACACATGACATGATATGGAGAAACTGCAGAGCAAAACTGCCAAGTCTGCCATCATCTCAGTCAACTTGTGGAGCCCAGCTATAGACATTGGGATCACTGATCCTCCCACATTTTCTTGCTACGTATTCAGGTAATGACCAGTGGACATGCTTAAACCTTTGACACAGAAACAAAAGCAAGCAGGAAGTGATGAAACAGGGAAGAGAAAACAGTGAAGCATATGTAGAGCATATATACAAGATTATATAGAGCATATTTGCCAAGAGAACACACGTTATAGAATTTTCTCTCCCAAGATTTACTTAAGTTTAATTTTATTTGGGGCAGTTATGCTGAATGTCTGACATTATGTTACACTTGGCAAGAAAAAACTCAATAAGAAGATATTCTTACAGTACATCTCAGAATTTTGAAGTCAAATGAAATTAAGAGAATTTAATATTTTCTCGTGACAGCCAAAATAACTGGTCACTGGACATATGATGCATTGGAGATGACTATCAAATCTTTGTCACAGCCCCATGAAGAAAGGGTGTTAATACGCCCTTCCCTTGGGTTTATTTATTTATTTTTGCTATGTGACTACTTAATAGAATGTGGTAAAAAAATCACACTGTGCCAGTTGGAAGTTGAGCCTTTAAAATATCTAGCAGCTTCTGTTTACTTACTTTTGGAACAATCACTGCTAGGTATTCCCTCTCAAATTCCGTCTGCTGCTCAAAAGCCAAAGTCACATGGAGAGACCACAAGTGTGAGTTCAGTTCAACAGTCTCAGTTGAGATCCCAGCCAAAAGACAGCATCATCTACCAGGCATGGGAGGAAGCCATTTTGGATGTTCCAGCCCAAACCAGTCCCCAGATGATGTAGCCCTAGCTTACATCACACAGAGAGGAACTACCCAGCTAACCTTGGTCAACATACAGAATCATGAGAAATAATAAAATGTTTGTTTTAGCCATTTAGTTTTGATGTGGTTTATATGCAGCAGATGAAACAGGTAACATGGCTTATTCTTGGGGACAAGTACGTTCTCAATTCTTTTAGAGGACTTTAGTAACACTGAAGAAAACTCCTGTCAGGTGACACTAGTGAGAAAATAAGGAATGGGTCAGTATGCCATTTATGAATTAATAGAATTTGATGAGATTTGTGATTAGCTGCACTAGGGGATCCCAAGCACATATTGGTATCTTATTTATAAAGGAAAAACAGGAAGCAACTATGTTCAGCTAAAAAGGTATGGAGAGAGGCTGGCCCCATGGCTTAGTGGTTAAGTTCGGCACACTCAGCTTTGGCAGCCCTGGTTCACGGGTTCAGATCCCTGGTGTGGACCTACACCACTCATCAAAATCCTACAGAGGAACAAAGGAGGGAATAGTTAGATCTTTCTTGGTCAATCAGAAATGGTATTCATTGAGGAGTTTTCACTTGAGATGAGTTTTGCAGGATGAGTAGGAATTCGTCAGGTGGTCAATGGAAGAGAAAAGTCTAAGCAGAGGAAGTAACGTATACAAAATCACAGAAAGAGACAAAATAGCAATGAGAAGTAACTATGAGAAACTGCAATTAGGGTAGTTCTGGTGCACAATTTGTGGAAGGAGGCAAGAGATAGGAGGGCATGTTGTGGTATTACAGACCAATCTACTAAGCTCAATATTTCCATTTGGATTGATTTCCCCTCTTTGAATGCCCAGGATACTTTGTTTAGTTACACTTTATATTGTAGATATTTGACGGCATTTTCCACATTCTATCCTAGATCATAAATTCTTTGTACCTGAGGCATTTGTTTAACAAATATCCATGTGCTCCCCTAGATTTCCCAGGTTCCTTTTGGCTGTTTAAGATTTTTAAAAAGGCCCGTGGGACTCTAACCTCCTGAGAGCAGAAAGTGAGCCGAGATGGTTGTACAACCCAAAATGGTCATACTCCACAAAGCCCAGAGCAGATTATGGCTGAGGAAAAAATGGATGAGGAAGAGGACAGAGCCAAGGGAAAATAGATAACTTTTAAGAGAGAAGAGTCAGGGCCTAATCAAGGGACTACCTCCCCAATCCCCAGAGTAGGGTTCCTTATAATATTTTCCTAGTGGGATTTAGACTTGTTATGTTCCAGCAACTACTGTATGTCTCCCATTCTTCTCCTTCCAAAAAAAGTGTGTATTGTAGTTATCCTATTTCGGCATTGGTGTGGAGAGTAAGATAACTGGCCTTGTTATTCAGCAATCTCAAGAAGGTGATGTTCTATACCCATTCTGATGGAGAAACTACTGATCCACACCCAGAGACTCTAGATGTTGAGGATGCGGTGTCTGTGTGGGACTTCTTGTTGTCTCTCTGTGGGAGAGTTTGAGTGTATGCACTGTATTTGAAGAAAGGAACAAAGGGATATACTGATTCTAGAAATATGACCTACAATCACCAAATATTTGTATGCACTCTACTCATTTCCCAGACATGTTTGCAATTAGGTTGGGTCTGTATGATTAGATACAGCCAATAGACTGTGAGCAGAACTAATGTGCGTCACTTCTATAATAACACATAAGGTCTAGTTGATGCGTCTAACCCTTTCTTACATTGCCATGCAGTTTGAAGCGCATCTGGTTTATATAGTGTAACCAAAAGATGGAGGAAGATATCCTAACCTGCACAGGACTGTGTTAAATCACTGAAATCTAGAAACTTATTTATTGCAACAACAACTGTTAATCACTTTAATGAATGGATTCCTGGGAGGAAGTGCTTAGCAAGAGCAAGCACATAGCAAGGCTAAATAACTAGCATCCCTCATTTCTTCTCCAATATCACAACACCCTTGTGAGAGATATTTACATCTTTTATATCTTTCAATCCTTTATTCAATCTCTGCTCCATTTCCACAATTGGTATAACAAAAAGTTTGTTAATTTGGCCTTACCCTCTGTGTGCTTTCTGAAGTGAAGTAACATATCTCTGACTGTGGCCTATTTTCCAAACATGAGTGAATTTATTATCCTACCATTCAGCCAGAAATTACTTTTCCTTCCCTGTTTTGCAATCCCCGTCTAGTGGATTGTTAGCTGCAGTCTCATAACTTGAAATGTTCTCTCCAACTTGTTGGAACAATAATATCTCTAACTTAAATTTCCAGGGCTGGTGTTTCCCATTGGTGTTCTTTGCTTCTGCTAATTTAATATCAGGACACTTCTTTTCTTACTGTACATTTCTTCAAAGAGAAAGCAATTTTCCATATTTAATACAGAACTCAAGAGTTTAAGGGCTCATTCACATATGGCAATGTATTTGATTCTCAAACTAACTCTGTGGAATCAGGCATGAATGGTATTGTTTATACCTTATCCCCATATTCCAGATGAGGAAAATGAGACCCAGGGGACTTCCTCAAATCCCCTGGCTGTGACTGCTCACCCATAAATTCTTATTCCAAGTCTCACTTTTCCACTATACCTTTATTACCTTTAACCAATTCTCTCATTTGTTCCTGATCCTATATCTTATATATCCATCAATCATTCATATGAAATCTGACATGTTTTGAAATCTGTATTACTATGCCTAAACTCATGTTAATATAACATGATATAATGTCATGAATTTTAAGGAAAAAAAAATGGAAATCCAAACAGGAAATAGCAAAGCTAAAAATAAAGGAAAGAGAAAAACAGACACTTGACTCGCTTCCAGTCGTTTTTTGTTTGTTTTGTGTTTTGAGTTTGCGTGCATGCACACGTGCTTTGTTTTGTTTTTTGCTGTTCAAGACAATTCTGCTGTGAACGTTCTTGTTCAACTCTTGATGCTCATGAGCGAGATTTTCTCCCAGCCTAAGTTACAGAGCCAGAATTGAAAATGCTTGGAATGTTTGCCTGAAAAAATCAATTTAAACAATATATATACATATATACACAAAAATTGTATCATACCATATATATAGTATATGATATGATAGCGTATGATACAATTTTTCTAAAGGTCAAAAACAAGTAAACATAAACAATATGCTATTTAGAAATACACATGGGGTAAAACTATTTAAATAAATTATGGAATGACAAACATAAAAGTTAAGATAGAGATTACCTCTGGGGTAATGTAGAAGGGTAGCGGTAGCGTTAGGCAATAGTTGCACACTGGATTTTCACTGGTATTTGGTAATATTTTAGTTGTCAAGTTAGTGGTGGGTTCATGAGTGTTCAATTAATTGCTATAATTCATAACACGTATTAACTACATCAAGTTTGAAAATATTAAATAAACAATTTTTGAAAAATTCAGAGGTGACTTGCTTCTAACCAATTGAATATGGCATATCACTCCTATAATTAATTTAGGTTATGTGGCAAAGGTGATAGGGTATCACTCCTGTGATGACATTATGTTATATAAGATTCAGTTTTGCTAGCAAACGGGAGCTAGAGATTCTCCTTGCAGGCTTGATAAAATAAGCACCCATGTTAGAGAAGACCATGTAGCAAAGAACTGTAGGCAGCCATTAGGAACTTCAGATGTACTCTGGGACCTAAGGGCAACCTCCCCCAGACAGGCAGCAAAAAGCTGGGGTCCTCAGTCCTACAACTGGGTGGAAATCAATTCTGCCAACAATCTGCGTGGGCTTGGAAGTAGATTCTTCTCTAGTCGAGTCTCCCAATGAGAATGCAGCCTGTCCAATGAGGTCATTGTAATACTATTTCTGACATCATACATATACGTTTTATAAAATTATCAAACCTACAGAAGATATTTTATTTTTGGCTACAGTTATTGACATCTCACTTCTTAAGATAATAAAAATTGATAATCTTTATTATTTCTACTAAATGGCATAATATTAGCTGCCTTTTCAAATAGATATTTAATTATTATTTTAGTATCACGTGGTATTGAATACTAAATTTAAATATGGTTATAGCCTACTAGTTATAAGTTTAGTTTGTAATTTCAAGTTTTTTCATTTCTGCTTAGGTTTGTATTAAAAGAAATTGAATTTTTTCTTAGTCTATTGATTGATTTAAAAGTGAAGGTAATCAAAAAAATTAAAGATGTAACAACTCAATTTTATAGTAAGATAGTACCAAATAGATAAAGAAAATCATAAAAAGAATAATTCTTATAGTGAGCAGATAAAACTTGGTGAATACTATCTAAAAAACGGTCCTGTGACCCAGTATAGAGGAAATTTTATATTTTTGGGCTGTTCCACATCCAACCCTCCATCTCATCTCAGGCCTTAGAGTTTGAATGATGTCCAACCTAGTGAAGTGACTGGCAAAACCTCGAACCAACATGGAGAATGAAAGATCCAAAAGAAAGATTGGGAAAAAGTAAACAATGTCACCATGTCCTATTGATATTGTTCGAGCCTCTGGTTCCACTTCAGGTCTGGAGTTACATGGTCGGAACTCAGCTCTATATTTTGTATGTAAGATTTTTGATTCCCAAATGTATTCCAGAAATAAAATGGCAACCTCAGCTGGTTAATGACAGATAGATCTCTCCATGGTGCTCATTGTGATAGAAGGTGGTCCTAAAAAACAGTGGTACCAGTTCATTAAGGTATCATTTGGATAATTGCATTGAATGAAATATATTGCACTAAATGAAATTATGTGGACAGAGCTCTATTGGAAAACTGCCAAGTATCTAAAGAAAAACTGTTAAAAATTATTACAAATTCATTATTATGGGGCCGGCCCCGTGGTTTAGCGGTTAAGTGCGCATGCTCCGCTACTGGCGGCCCGGGTTTGGATCCCGGGCGGGCACCGAAGCACCCCTTGTCGGGCCATGCTGAGGCGGTAGCCCACATACAGCAACTAAAAGGATGTGCAACTATGACATACAACTATCTAGTGGGGTTTTGTGGAGAAAAAGGGGAAAAAAGGAGGAGGATTGGCAATAGATGTTAGCTCAGGGCCGTTCTTCCACAGCAAAAAGAAGAGGATTGGCATGGATGTTAGCTCAGGGCTGATCTTCCTCACAAAACAAAACAAAACAAAAAAGTTATTACCAATTCATTATTACAGCCATGGAGGTGAGCTGCTTTTGTCTCCTTTCAAAAGAGAATCCGGTGCAAGGAGTGCACTAGCTGAAACCCCAGCACTTTAAGGTCTGTCTCAGCTTTCAAGTCGGCACACACTTTCTAGGCAGTCTCTAGCCAGCGACTGATCATGGTGGGGACTCAAGGGCTCCCCATTCTGGTCATTTTGGCTCTCCATTATGGGCAATCTTTGCACTGAAACTACATGGTGGGCTGGCTGAGACTTTCTCAGAGCTGCACTGCAGCATGAGGGTCTTCCTACCCAATCCTGCTTCCTTCGTCTTCCTTTACAAGTGTGAGACCAGCATCATGATGAGAAGTCTTTCTCTGCCTACTTTTGCTTTCTTTCTCTTTCTCACAGGAATTACCTCCAATCACTCTCTTGCACTTCTATTTTCCTTTTGGCACCTGTTTCCCAGAGACACAGAACTGTCACTTGGGAGTCATTATTGACCTTTATGAAATAGAGAACTTGTAGCTTCTTCCTTTTTTTGGTGGCGAGGACAGAGAGAGCGTGCACCTGTGTGGGTTTCTTTATAACTAGCTCAAGGAAGAGCCTCAAAAATCTCACAAAACACAATTAGTGCCCCAAAGATAATTTACTTGCTTAACTTTTTTTTTTTTTCTGAGGACAATTCATCCTGAGGTAACATCTGTGCTAGTCTTCCTCTATTTGTATGTGGATTGCCACTACAGCATGGCTGATGAGTAGTGTAGGCCTGCGCCCAGGATGCAAATCTGCAAACCCAGGCCACCAAAGCAGAGCACACAAACTTAACCGCTATGCCATGGGGCCAGCCTCTACTTGTTTAACTTTTGTAAGCAGAAAGTTAGCTGACAATCAAAAACTGTTTGTTTGAATGGGCAGAGGGATAAGATTATGTGGATATTTAGCCAAAGAAAATGACATTATAGATATTTGTAAAATTCCAATACATCGTAGGATATAATAAAACCTAAGCTGCCTCATCATTATTATTGCTGTTAATTTAGATTGTATTTCACTGACTCAGGTCAGAAAATTCTCCACTTTATGCCTTGGAAGTTAACCAAATTCCTATGGACTGTTTATTGAATAGTACCTCAGAAATTAACTGACTGTTTAGAGACTCATTTCCAATGAGAATATGTCTTACGATAGATTTCTTCACATGGTAAGGTCTATGATATAATGAATCCATGATAAAACAGTGTGTGTGGTAGCAGAGAAAAAAGATTACAACCTGCCTCTAGACTGTGGGATAGTTGAGGGCCTATCTTTACGTCCAACTTTTGAGAGCACTTAGGACTAGTAGGCATTTGTGAAATGTGTCTTAAATTGAACTGAAATCCAATTTTTGGTTATTTTGTGCCTGTAAATCCAGACACAAAATAAGTTTATTGCACTAAGTTTCACTGACATTTATGGCCAATATTTGCCATGAGAATTGGATGGGAGGATTTAGAGTTGAATTTCAAGGTATATTATTTGAGGGAACTTCTATTCTTTTCACTTTGTCAGGACCTTAAATGAGAATTTTGAGTTGTGTGTAACTAAAATGGGAGAAAGCATTTATTGGTCTGGCTTGGACTGCAGATGTTTGGGATTACACCTAATTGCTTTGCTGCTGCTATTTTTATCAGCCTGCTGAAAGGATTTTTGTAATGCTGGAAGAAAGCCTAACTTAAAAGGGTTAAGCTTCTAAACTGCTGTGATCTACAGTCAGTTAGAAGTGACAAATTGTAAGCAAAAGATAATCTCTTCCACTTACAGAAATGCTAGCCCAAACATCATCTGTAGAAAGATTTCAGCAACTTTAATATATTCATGTTAGAGAAACAGAATTTAAAAATAGAAATTCGTGGATCTTTTAGGTCCCTGCTGCTTTATAGATTTTAACTGTGCTGGTTAGCAAGTCTTTTCAGCTGTGGTCTGATGGTTTACATGGAGACTCTACTTTTTATGGAGATTTATGGAAAGCCCCTACCACAGAGGTAAGCTAATTCTCAGCCTCCTGACTTCATGTATCTTCCATACAATGGAAACCACAGCTTATGAGGCAAGGACTTTGGATCTATTAGGAAAGTTTTAAGCTGCAGGTAACAGAACACTCAACAAAAAGTGACTTAAAAAAGAAAAATTACATACAAATTATGGAGGTGTCTCTCTCTCTTTTTTTTTAACAGAATCTCAATTATATCAGGGATGTGAGTCTTTTTGTTCATCTCTAGTCCTTCCCTCATGGGCACAAAATGGCAGCTGCAGCTCCAAGGAAGCAGGACATCACCACAGCACATTCCAAACAGAAAGGGAGAAAGGGAATAGAAAAAGGGCATCCCTTTTATTAAGAAGTAAAATCTTTTTTTGATTTCCCAAGTAATCTTTTTTTATGTCCAATTAGCTAAAATCAGATAATATGGCCATCTCTGGGTACAGAGGCGGCTAGGAAAGTGAGGATATGATAAAGAAGAATGAGACAGTCATAACTGGCTTGAATAAAGCATGTTTAATTACATGGGGTTGAATGCAGTTTTCCTTTTGAAGAAATTTGAGGATTTGTCAGCAAGGAAAATAGAAAGAGCTATAGAATAGCCTTGCACCAGTGTTTGCAAACTCCTAGTCAATCCTATGATGTTCCTAATTTGAAGGATAGTCAAACAAATATCACCACTTGTCTCCACATACCCCAGTGTTGATACTTGTTCAGCATAAAAGGACCAACAAAAACAAAATTAAAACTAGTAAAAGTTAACAACAGTAAAGACACTTAAAATGTATCCATACTTTTATCACTAAAAAAGGAATCTGCGTCCAAATTCACATATTGCTATTAACTTGTTCATATTATTTTTACACAATTATAATTCTAAAGTTTATATTCTTTTGCATTCTGCTATTTTCATTTGTCATAAATTTTTTCCCTTTTTCTACATTATTTTAATAATTTTCACTTAATAGCTTCATAGTTTTCATCTGTCATTGGCCCCAAGTATATGTAACAATTTTCCTACGATTGGAAGTCGGTATAGCATAGGAGGAAGCCACCTAGCCGATCACGAACAAGAGCGTAATCCTACCTGGCCTGAAATTTCAGTTCTACCACTTATGAAGTAGGTGACCTTGGCAAGTTATTTAACTTCCCTGAACTACAGTTTTCACCTCTGTAGAATAAAATTAATAGTAAGATTGTAAAGTTAATTAATTATTAAGTATATTAAGTATGTTTTTATTATTTAATTAAAGTTAATAATAATTAAATAAGATACTTCCTATAAATTGCTTAATATGGATTATACTGTGCAGTACAATATGGTAGTCACTAGCCATATACAACTACTTAAATTTAAGTTTAAATTAATTAAAATGAAATAAAATTAAAAATTTAGTTCCTCAGTTGCACACTACATTTCAAGTGTTCAATAGCCACATGTGACTAGTGGTTACCATATTCAACAGTACAGGTAAAGAATATTTTATTGGACAGCACTGGCTAGAATACAATAAGAGTTCAAGAAGTAGTTGTGCGTTTACCTTGTCCTTCTTCAAAATGTCCTTGAGAAAATATCCCTAGATGTGTGGTTTCTGAGTCAGAGTATGTACTTCCTTATGGCCAGGCTCATAACATTTAAAATCATGATATTTATATTTAAGTAGAACTGAACATCTGTCAAAATGCCTTCACAAGTATTTATACCCTCTGCAAGCAGAGTCTTTTTATACATTTTATTATTGAACCACTAGTTTAAAATAATAATGTCGCATAATTCACACTCAATAAATACAGTTATTGAGTGAATGAATGATTCAATGAATGATACTGCAACCCAATGAAGTATCTGAGCAAAGATCTGTTCCATTTTACAGATGGAAACGTTGAGTCATCCAATAAGTCACCAACAAGTTTCAAATGAGAGCCTAGTTGTCCAGGCCTAGTTTTTATTCCGTAATATCATTAACAGATATTCCAAAGTAGAATTATAGAGAAAGCAGTACTATTTCTAAAGATCAATGTAGAAATTTCCATCTCTAGTCTATGACAAATGTTTCTAAAATTAGTGCTAGGAGCAGTATATATACATACACACACACACACACATATACATATATATTATATATATAATATCTGTATGAACACCACATTTATATTTAATCAAATCTAAAGTAATGCTCAAGTATTAATAATATTAATATTCTACTGTTATCGGGAGACCCAGGTTGCTAAATACTGCCCAAAACATGTCCATGCCTGCCTTTGAAGATCCCGAGGGAAATTTGTAAACAAAAAACAATTACAAGTGGAAATTAAAGGCTGATTTTATTGTTTACTGGGCTTGTGCCCACAACTGCCATGCAAAGCATTCTGGAAAAGTGAGGTGGAATTTGTGAGCTAACCCAAAGCCTCCAAGAGTATTTCCCTCCTCTTGTGTCTCAATTCTGCCATAAGCCAGCTTTCAGAGGCTGATTGATTACCAAGCCACAGTATTCTGTGAGAAAAAGAAATATTTCAAGGACAGCCTAGACTGTCTTAACTGATAGTGCAGCATAAACAGAAGAGGCAAAATCTGAGCTCCAGAGCGATCCCTAACTTCTCTCAGAGCAGGCCCTAGAATAGCTTCCTGCTTTGGCATCTAGGGGACCAGAGAATGGAGAGAGAATATGGAGGAAAGAATTACATCCATGTCTATGTGCATGACCTTGTAATGTACGGTCATCTTTCCCACTAGTAAAATGGTCTAATTAGATTTCCAAAATATAACTCAATACAATGAGCTGCTTCTTTGTTTGGTAGGAACTGACAGTAGGGGTGGTGGGAATGAATTCCTACTGCGTTTGGTATCATCAAGCAACAGCGGGCTCTTCTTGATCTCTTAGCCAGATTTTATATTTAATTCTATTACAGGGTGTGCCTAACTTTGCTTAAACAACCTTGTTTATCTAAAAGTATCTTTTTGAAGTGTTTTTCACTGACCAGAGGAAAAAAATTTTTTAAATGTCCATTTGATATGGACTCTGCTATAGACTGAATGATTGTGTCTTCCCAAAAGTCATATGTTGAAACCTAATTTCCAATGTGATGGTATTTGGAGGTGAGCCCCTTGAGAGGTGATTAGGTCATGAGGGCACAGAGTCCTCATGAATGGAATTAGTGTCCTTATAAAATAGACCCAGAGTGTTCCCTCACCCCTTCTGCCGCATGAGGGCACAGTGAGAAGAAGGCAGTCTACAACCCAGAAGAGTGCCCTCACCAGAACCCAACCATGCTAGCACCTTGATCTCAGAGCCGAGAACTGTGAGAAATAAATTTGTTGTTTATAAGCTACCCAGTCTATGGTATTTTGTTATAGCAGCCAGAACTGACTAAGAGAGACTCTAACTAAATTTAAGTAGAAATTGACAGAAACTATTGAGATAGATGCTTAAGTCCCGTAAGTACTGAAGGGCTGAAGCTTTGTGACATACAAGAAGCTCAAAGAAAGAAGAATCACGACACATTATTCAGTAAAATCGTGTGGGTTTTGGGTGATCTATGCATTTGTGTCAGACGTCACCCCAAGGGAAATCATTCATTTTTTTGTTTCCTGAATTATTTCTGGATGTAGCAAAACAATGCAACCTTCTTCCTGAAGGATTCTTCACAGACTAAATATATCATTTTATTGTACAACTGGAATATTGTTTTTAGTCTTATTTTCCACCCATTGCTCATTGCTGTACAGGCCAATTCAAACACACACTGTAAGCTAACTTTTCTGTATTATTTTATGCTAACATTTATCTCATATATATAATGCTTTTAAATCAGGCAAAACAGCAAGGATCAATTAATGTAGTCTTGGTCACTTTCCTTTCAAAATTGTAGAAATGGTGAGTCTAGATATTGATAAAAAGTGATGGAAATTTACAAAGATTTTCTAAAGAACAAACAGTCTGTTGGCAAGCATGATCACAAATAACTAGAGCAGTAAATCCCAGTTCTTCATTTGATATAATTTTGTACACTAGCCTGGATTAGGAAATATATCCAGGCTTTTAATAAAAAATATAAAGTGGGATTATCATTTTCTATTATAGATTATCATGCTCAGATCTACACTTTTTATAATAATGATGTTGATATATCATTATTTCAGTTTGTTAATCATTTGATAATATCTATCAGATGATGAGACATATCACTTCTGTTTGTAAATTATTGTATTAAACATAAAACAGTTCTATGCAATTAAGGTCAAGGATAATGAAAGCCTCAAAAGGCAAAGAGATGTATGTGTGTACATGTGTATTTGTATAGCAATATGATAAACAGTGGGGGTGGAGGAAGAAAACTACCGTTGATTGGATGTCTACTGTGTTCCAGGCACTATTGTGGATACCTTACATTCATTCTTTTAGTTTCTGCATACTTTTAATTAATTATATTTGAGGGGTTAATGCATCCAAATACAGCAATATTTTGTCATGAAAAATATTCTAATTCGGTCCGCTAGGTGGTATTAAAAGCAATTCGCATTTCATCTTTTGGCAATGCCTTTAGTTTTTGAAGTTAGTATAACTGCTGCTTAACTATAAACAAATTTTTAGTCCCAGAGGGAGACTGAAATTAGCATATCTAGTAAACATCCTTAATTTAAAAAAAAAAAAACTATTTTTGTGGTTTCTAGATAAAAACATATCTGTGTGTATACTCATGCAAATGTATTATCACAGTATATTAAAACTGATATCTAAAATGATTTCAAATGTTGTGTGTACAGAGGTATATTAGTCTGCTAGAGCTGCTATACCAAAATACTACAGACTGGGTGGCTTAAACAACAGAAATTTATTTTCTCACAGTTCTGGAGGCTGGAAGTCCTAGATCAAGGTACCAGCTGACTCAGTTTCTGGTGAGGACTCTCTTTCTGGCTTGGAAAAGGCTTTGTGCTTGTGGAGAGAGAGATCTCTGGAGTCTCTTCCTCTTCTTACAAGGATGCTAACTCTATTGGATTAAGGGCCCACCCAGATGACCTCATTTTACCTTAATTACCTCCTAAAGGCATTATCTCCAAATATAGTCAAGTGTGAGTGCTTTGAAAACTGCAGAACTTTCAGCACATAACAGCTCTGTCCAAACCCTTGCACTCAGAGACTTGACCAAACTCTAGCGTGGCTTCTAATGGCAGGAGCCAGGTCTCCGGGATGACCCCAGAGCCCCCATTAAAATGCCTGCCTGAGAAAATACTGTCTGGAGAATATACTTTTTGTTCTAGGCAACACTGGAGGATAGGCCCCTGACCTCTCTTTCTTAGAGCATTTACTAAGAAGGGCTTATAATTGTGAATATGTAGCTCTTACAATATGTGTCTTTCTCAAGGACCTGAGAGCCATTCCTTTGGAAGGTAATCATCAGGAAGGACAGAGTCAATGTCTTCCAGTCTTTGTGGGAGGACAGAATCCTAACTTCGATACTCGTCAGCTTGCAAACACAGCTGACCATTCATTTACACTGGCCAACTGTTTGTAATTTTTCACTTCTCTGACTCTACTGAGCCCTGGCTCTCCCTCTCCCTCCTTCTTCCTTTAAAGCACCCAGTCACCTCTCCACAAATTCCATTGGCGCTCAGCTCTCTTCCCTGCTCTCAGTAGTTACTGAGTAAAATCTGTTTTCATCACTTTAACTAATGTCTGCCATGTTTATCTTTGACAGCTTCAACATATGGATTTGGGAGGACACAATTCAGTCCAGAATAAGGGGGTAACATTAAAGCTCACCTATAAGTAGGTGAGTCCACGTCTACCAAAACTGAATACAAGTAAGTATACTTTTTCCACTTTCCAGGAAGAAAAACTATCATGGGTTCCTGCCTCCTCTACCTCTGCCTAGAGTGAATTTCTGTCAATATTTGCGATCAGTCAGCTCAACACTCTACTTACCTTTTTGAGGGATGACTGCTCTTCATTTAATATAGGCCAATTACTCTAGGTAACCAGGTGGCACGGAAGCATCGAAGTGCTTGGGAACCAAAAGAGCAAAACCTTTTTCTCACTATCCCAGGTTACCTGACCATGACTATGACAGCTTGGAAGCTGAAGGAAGCTAACTCTAAGGGTCAGATTGGCATGCAGGAGGCTGAATAGGGAATACTCTTGGAAGGAAAGGGAAGGAAGCAGGATTGTGCAGAAGAAGAAATTGGGCTGCAACATATTCTCAATGGAGGCCTCAGCTGATGCCACAGGGAGATCTGGAGCTCCAATAATCCTTCAGTGTTGTGCTGAGTTAGGATGAGGGGAAAGCTCCATGTCGGTCATTGAGTACAGACCACTCCAGTTACGGGAAGTGCAGCTTTCCTCAGCTAAACAATCCCCATGGGGGCTGTGAGCTAGGGCTTTCTATTCACAGCACTGCCAGCAGCTGGGAGAGTAAGTCCTTCACTCCTGAAGCAGAATATTCATGGTACATTACAACATCCACCACAATGCTCAATAACAGATCCCTTTCTGTGATATTAAATCTTGAACTAATAACAATGAGAGAAGACAGAATGGTCAGAATTCATTCATCCTAGTGACAAATGGCTAGATCTCACAAACATAATATTCGGCAAAGGAAACCAGGTGTAAAAGAGTACACATCTTATAATTCCATTTTCCTAAGATTTAAAAATCAATTGGCAAAATTAATGTATGGGTGTTAAAGTCAGGATAATGTTTATATTTCCTTTTTTTAATTTGGTAGAATTTTTATCATTAATTTATTAATTTTTGTACTTATTTATAATTATAAATAGCTTTAAGCACAAAGAATCTATACCTAATTTTATGTGTATATATATTTAAGAAACATAATAATAAATATTAAGTGATATTTGTTAAATATTTATATATTCATAATATGTATTTAGAAAGTTAGTCAAAATTAGGGTTCCATAAAAATTTTTACTTAAGAAGAGTCTTTCAGTTTTTCAAACTTTTAAAATGCTATTTTTTAGAAACTAAATTAGGTGGAATCCAATGTTTGGGCAGACAAGAATAAGCAGATAGGAAAATGGAGGCTAGATTACCCAGGCTGAAAGGAAAAATCTGCCATCAGAACTGAGAGACCTGAGACAAACACTGGCAAAGACAACACTAAACCCTAGAAACCAGAAACTAAAGACACAGAGCTGTCGCAGGAGGTTTGGGGATGATTTTTCACAGAATAATAATAACTGCCATAGATTGAACACTTTCATGGGTCAGAAATGCATTTTAAAATACATTTTAAAAATATTATGTAAAGTTTGCAGAACAAAAAAGCTGATGTTTTCGTCTGACGTTTTACTGAAGCAGGCACTGAGGCTCAAAGTGGTTAAGTAATATGCCCAAAGTCACAAAACAAAGTGTTGCAGCCAGGATTCAATCCGAGTCTGTTCCAAAGAAAGTTTCTACTCCTTACATTATCTAATAATAAACTGGAAGTCATTTCATATATATAAATATATATTATATGTGATTATATATAACATATATTATATTATTATAGTATAATAATACACATTATATGTATATGTGACAATAACAAATGTATTTAGCCACAATAGTTGTGCCATAAACCATAAGGAACAGATAACCTCAAATCAGAGATGATCTGACCAAGAGAAGCCTTTCAATTCTGAGGCCATTCTGCTCAGACATTGCACATACTTTGGTTTCCTTCTTCCTCATTTTAATCAGCAGAGGAATTTACTTGAAAGCAAAAACCTGGGTTTCTTAACTATTATTACCCACCTGAAGTCATCGTTTCTGTTTATCACATCATAATCATCTCTACTTGCCGCCAATTGTACATTCCCAAAGAGGAAATGATGATTTCAAGTGAAGACAATGGAGCAGGAACAGATGTGCTACTAAAAGAGACACGTCCTATTATCCTGAAAATGTACTCCGTAATGAAGAACAAGGGAAAAGAGATCAGAAGACATTGTCATATTTCAAAATAGAGCCTTTTCTAACAGCAGGATTTCATTTCAATAGAAATATCTGCTGAAGTTTCCATGTGCCATTCATGGTACTTTATGCCTGACACTTCATATACTAGAGAAACTGTAAAAAATTAGAAAGAAAAAATTTCTTTGCAGTATTTTTGGCAAATCTTTTACTGTAGCCTTTGCAACATTTTTCTCTATTCTGATTTTCTTTAGTCACAGCGAGTTGACCCTATTTCCAATTATGACACTTCTATACAGTTCTGACTCCCTTATTCCCAAGACCTCTGTTGGATTGCCCCACCTACTTCTTTAGTCTTTGTAAAATATCTGTGTCTTTTAACTCTAGGGAAGGAGACACTGTGGAATGATTCGTACTCTTTGTTTTTGTTTTGTTTTTTTTTTGTGAGGAAGATCAGCCCTGAGCTAACATCCATGCCAATCCGCCTCTTTTTGCTGACAAAGACTGGCCTTGGGCTAACATCCATGCCTATCTTCCTCCACTTTATGTGGGACGCCGCCACAGCATGGCCTGACAAGTGGTGCATCGGTGCATCCCCTGGATCCGAACCCGGGCCACCAGCAGCAGAGCGCGTGCACTTAACCGCTACACCACGGGGCCAGCCCCTGATTTGTACTATTTTTAAAAGTGGATGTTTGGCCACGCCAATTCACTCATAAAAGCAGATCTTGTTCCCTTAATATGTGTCAGATGTTTGATAAGCTAAAGGTACAGAGACTAAAGACCTGTTACATAAACTCAAAGAGGCCATGGTAGAGTAAGGGAGACAGATAAGGTAATAGATAATCACAAAACAATGGGATCAATGCTATGACAGAGATATTCACTCCGTTTACTGAAAGCTCCTTGTAAATACAGACTAAGAGGCAGATGAGACCGGCTGGGGAAGACTAACCATGAGCTAAAAGAGTGTTTGCAAAGGTACAGAAGTAAAACCAAGCATGGTATGTTAGGGACAGGGCCAAGTAGCAACACATACCTGTTTATTCTATCGGCTATGGAGGAGTCAGGTGAAGATGGCAAGGTGGACAAGGCAGGACTAAATGAGCTTTTTAATCAATATTAAAGTGCACAGACATTTGTTTTACCTCTAGAATCACTCTCAGAAAATTCCTAAAGTAAACCTGCTGCTGATGTTTCCAAAGCCCCTTGGGAGCCCAGTGAAGACCAACCTGTTTTCTTCTCAATCAGCTGCCCTTTTATCTCCCTTTCCATTTCCTAGGTTTGAAATACCTTGTGCTACCTCTATGAGAATAGGAACATTCCTTCTGTCATTTTCTTTCTATTTCTCTCTGTTCATCTACTCCTTTCCTATTGACCTAGTGAGTTAACTTTGATTAACTCAAAGTCAACTTATTAGTAGCATCATTACACTTGCACAATCCCTGGACTAATATATCCTCATATATACATATTCTGCTCACATTCAGGGAAAGGGACTACGTGAGGCATCTACCCCAGGAGGCAGGAATCATGAGGGCCATCTCAGAATTCTGTCTACCACAGGGACTATCCCACAATGCCTATCACACAGTATTTTATATCATAGATCCTCAATACATATTTGTCTATTGATTTAACATATGTGTTACCTTTGTAACAAAATTATATAAATAATACTTAAAAATTTAGTGATGCTGTCTCTCTTCCCTGGGCAAAAGTTCATTTGGTCCTTTAGCTCTCTGTGGGTCTTTCTCCATTTAATCTTTGTTTGTTTTATTGAGATATAATTGATATATAACATTATATTAGTTTCAGATGTACAACATAATGATCTATATTTGTATACCTTGCCAAATAATCACGACATAAGTCTAGTCAACATCCTTCATCATACATAGTTACAAAAATATTTTTCTTTTGTTTTCACATGAAGAGGACTTTTAAGATATACTTTCTTGGCAACTTTCGAATATGCAATACAGTATTATTAACTATAGTCACCATGCTGTACATTACATCCCCACGACATTTATTTTATAGCTGAAAGTTTGTACCTTTCGACCCTCTTCGCCCATTTTGCCCGCCTCCTCCCCTTTGGCAACCATCAATCTTGGTTAAATTTATTCCTAAGTATTGTTTTCTTTTTGATGCAATTATAAATGGGATTGCTCCATATAAGAAAAACATATTGATACTTGGTAGTATCTGGAGTTTCAGATACTATGTAGGGATTTTTTTTTCCTAATGGTCTCTCATAGTAAACATGTATAATAAAGACATAAGCAGTTTTACAAAACATATTTTATTAAAAGCCGTACAGAGATAGGAAAAGACAACAAAGTTTGCTGTGCATCTATTATGTACATCTGTAGAAATATGAATGTAAGTGAAAAATCATAATTGCTCTAACATCAGTTTCCCCAAATTTGGAACGCAGCACAGAGTTTCTTATGCCCATATAGTTCATAGAGTGATGCTTACAAAAATGGACAGAGACAAAGTGTAAAGTTATAGCATGGTTCACGTCAACTATTTGAGTACTTCAAAATGAAATAAATGATGTTGGCTGTTACATCTCCATTAATATGTTTTTCTTAAAGTTGATAATGAACGTTTACCTAAATTGCTTAGAATAGAAATTTCAATGTTTGCTAACTTCTTATTTTTAATTATGAATTAAATATTAGAAAAAAATTCTAATACTGAAAATACTGAAATCCTCCAAATATCCACCTCATAAAGAGTCATGAATGAAAAGGTGCTTGGATTTATAAAGAACAAGTAAACCAAACCTATTTAATTGCTTCTGTTGATGGAATTAACACATAATAAGGGGAATAAATATGTTATATTTTGAATTTGGATTCCATGAAATTTCTTAGTATGTGTTTCAAAACATTTTGACTTGAAAGAATTGATGCAAATTGGGCTAAACTTTTTTTTCATACTTTCACTTGGGCAAACAACTCAACACAAAGATTCTTTCATGAGACAAATGGGGTTGTGTTTTACATGAGTAGCATTCTATTAGTGATGACTTGGAAGAGAAAATAAAAGAGACATCCACAGAATGATAATATATTGAAAGATGCTATACGTTAGACATAAAAACATCAGAGGCATGAATAAGGATGGACAAATTGGGATTCATCTCAGAGACAGTTGAATTGTTATGACAGTGGAGATTTAGTTGGAATCAAGTGTGCAAATCTCAGAGAAGCAGTGCTCTAAAGATTATCACAAATATCCCTCTTCCTCCTTTTTGTTCCCTAGTTTGACCTTCTCCTTCACAATTCTCTTTCTTCCTATAAGACTCCCATTTTGTTTTTTAATTGACTTCTGCAAAGGACTATTAAACCCTAAGTACGTCCTAAATTCAGTAGTTCTTTTTAAATAAAAGCACTGGCTACTTAAACACAATACGTATAATAATTGCTTCTTGCTAACACTGTTTTCTTCCAGTTAATTAGAGTCCTGGGACAAACAATAATTCATCCACATTCACACACACACACACAAACATACAAACACACAAACACATGCATACACAATGCC
Source organism: Ceratotherium simum simum (assembly GCF_057802395.1). NCBI lineage: Eukaryota > Metazoa > Chordata > Mammalia > Perissodactyla > Rhinocerotidae > Ceratotherium > Ceratotherium simum. The sequence goes on from NC_141904.1 coordinate 26,733,746, forward strand.
AAATATGCCTTTAGATTGAAAAAGTCATAATTTTTTGGTTGTAACTATTATTTATTTTTTGTGTGTGTGTCTGAGAAGGACTAGCCCTGAGCTAACATCCGATGCCAATCCTCCCCTTTTTTTTCTTGAGGAAGAGTGGCCCTGAGCTAACATCCGTGCCCATCTTCCTCTACTTTATATGGGACGCCACCGCAGCGTGGCTTACCAAGTGGTGTGTCGTAGCACGCCTGGGATCCGAACCTGCGAACCCCAGGCCACTGCAGCGGAGCGCGCTCACTTAACTGCTTGTGCCACCTGGCCCACCCCTGTAACTATTTTTTTTATTTTAAATTTCTGTTAAAATCATTTGTTATTTATAGACAGATACCAAACACTATTTCTTGTACCAAATTCCAATAAATGAGAAGAAACACAGAAGGCAATGTTTTGGTAATGTCCTTGGGCTTTTCCTGTGCAACATAATGCATTATGGGAGGGAGTCCCAGAGGACTGATTTATAAAGCAATACTTGTATTGCTGGATTTGAATAATATCATATGATTTAATGATGAACTATGGAGCTACACGTGGAAAGTATACAAAAAGATCAAATAAACTTTAACATGAGGAAGGAATCACTTTTTTTCTTAGGAACAAAGCAAAGAACTATAGGCTAAAGTTAAGAGAAAGAAGAATTTACTCTGAACATAACAGAAACTGATCTGCCCACAGTGATGACTTGTCAAGGGAAGAAATTGCAAATTAATTCAATAGTTTCCTCCCTAGTGGATTTTTAAACCAGAGTAGATAACATACAGCAAAGTATATTAATATGAACAACAATGAACTGGCAGAAAGATAGAGTGAGAAATCTCTCAGGTCATTTTCATTATGATTCATCAGTTTTTAAAAATGCATTTGATATCTTAAAAGGTCTTGGAGTTTATGAACATATTTTTCTGCAATGTTCTAAGCGAAACTATAATAATGGAAAAAAGATCTTTAAAAAAAAAAGCTGCACCCTGAAAGCAATTTCAACCATTTTCTCAGCAAGTTGAACATTTAGAAATATCTTATGGCGCAAATTAATAGAGTATCCTAAGATTTATGCGGTAGTAAGAAATTCCTGGTTCCAGAGCCACAGAATTAGAATTAGAGCTTAAGGCCCTTAAATACCTGATTTCCAAATTGCATTCTGAGAGCATTTTAACCCTCCTTCATATAACTTTTGCCATCACCAGACAACAACAACAACACAAACCCTGTTCTCTTCTTCCTTGTTCACACACCACATGTTTTCTGGACTCCATGCCTTTGCTCATGTAATTTTCACCTGCGTCTACACATCCAGCCACATCCTAAGCATCCCCAGAAACTCTATTGATTATTCTCCTGGGTAAGTTCCCAGAGACCTTTGTTCAGACCTCTTTTCTAGTATGTTCAATTTTGTGTTTTAATTATTTGTGCACTTAATTTATTTTCACCGTAACAGTGGTTCCCCAAAACTAAATCTTCAGCCCCTGGGGAGGAATGGAACTATTGTAGGGGGCCATAAATTTATATGTACATGTGTATTTTTTCAATCAATAGGGTAGTAAAACTATAGCCATTATTGCGTGAAGAAATATAAAATATTTAGTCTAACAGAAAACAGCAAATTATAGCTTGTGGGCCAAATCCAGCCTGCTGCCTGTATTTGTAAATAAAATTTTGTTAGAACACAGCCACACCTATTCATTTATGTATTGTTTATTGTTGCTTTCATGTAATAATAGCAGAGTTGAGTGTTTGCAACAGAGACCATATGACCTACAAAGTCTAAAATATTTATTATCTGACCATTTACAGAATAATTTTGCCTACTCCTGGTCAAGAATATAATCATCTTGAGGACAGTGGTAATATCTTAAATATATTTACATTACCCTCTGTGCATACCTTAGAGAAAGTGCTCAAACTCTGGAGATTAGAAATCAGAAATTATTATATTTCCCCCAAACATACTATTCTTCCTTCTTTATTACCACTCTTTCTTACAGTTATCAACAAATATTCACTTGTTTGAGTTGAAAAATATCACTCTTACTAACTGTTCTCTCCTCACTGTTCATATCTGTTAATCATGTCTTATCAATTATTGTGTTTATTCTGTTGAATCATCTGGATATTCCTTCCTCAACTCAGTCCCCCTCTTTCCTCTAGATGTGACATTTAACTGAATATGTATACTTTTCATACGTGATCTCATACTTTAAACATACATTTTTGCATATATAAATATTTTTAATACAGAGTACTATTTTTAATGTTTTAATAATTTACATATATGGTCTCATATTGTACCTCCATTTCATAGAGCAAATCTTTTTTTTCTTTTCACTCCACATTGTATTTTTTTGATTTATCCATGTTGACATATTTTCTGATTCATTTATTTGGTATTCTTTCAGATGACTAGACTATTTATCTGTTTTCCTACTGATGGACATCTGATTGTTCCCAATATTCCTATTAAAAATGATGCCCAGATATCTTGGCCACATGAATGAGGCTTTCTTTAAAGCCTAGAAATAGAAAATAGAAATACTGATCATAGGGTATGGTATTAGTTTCCTATTGCTGCTATAACAAATTACCACAAACTCAGTAGCTTTAAACAACACAAATTTATTATCTTCGAGTTCTAGAGATCAGAGTCTGAAATGGGTTTCACTGGACTAATATCAAGGTATCAGCAGAGACTTTCTTCCTCCAGAGGCTCTAGGAGAGAATTCATTTGCTTGCCTTTTCCAGCTTCTGGAGGCTGCCTGCACTCCTTGGCTTATGGCCCTTTCCTCCATCTTCAAAGCCAGCAATGCAGTATCTTCAAATGTCTCTCTGATTCTGACTCTCTGCTTCTGTCATCACATCTCCTTCTCTGACTCTCCTGCCTCCCTCTTAAAAGGACCCTTGTGATTATACTAGGCCTACCCTGATTACCCTGATAACTCAGGATTATTTCACCATCTCAAGATCTTTAACTTAATCACACTGCAAATTCCCTTTTACCGAGTAAAGTAACATGTTCCAGAGATTAGGATATGGACATCTTTGTTGGGACATTATTCAGCCTACCACAAGTATAAACATCATCGTAGTTATTAGATACTACCAATTTCCTCTCCAACGCAGTTATAGCAATTTAAATACTGCCTCCAGTGTTTCCATGTCTTCATCAATGCCTGGCATTGTCAGCCTCTCTGGAAGGTATAAAATCTAAACTTACTGCTATTGCTTACAACTTTACATTTTGATATAATTTTAAACATACAGAAAAGTTTCAAGACTAGTAAAAGAAATCTTGTATGTCACTTACCTACATTCACACATTCTATATATTTTGCCCCATTTGAGACTAAGTTGGTAAAGTATGTCCCTTTATCTCTAAACATTTCAGTGTGTGTTTCCTAAGAACAAGGACATTCTCTTATTTAGCACAATACATTTATGTAAATCATGGAATTTAATATTGATTCAATATTATCATATAATTTCCAATCACTATATGAATTTCATCAGTTGCCCCAATAGTATCCTTTATAACTATTTTCCCTTTGTTCATGATCCAATTCAGGATCACATATTGTATTTATTTGTAATTTCTCATTAGACTACATCCAGAAAATCTCTTCAGTCTGATATTTTGAAATTGTACAGGCCACTTGTTGTCTAGAATGCCCTTCAATTTGGGTTTATCTGATTTTTCTTCACTATTGTATTCATGTTATATACATTTTGGCAGGAATACCCCAGAAATGATATTGTGTACTCAGCGCCTCTCATTAGGAGGCACACGATGTTGATTTATCCCAAAACTAGTGAATGATATCTTTGGTTACTTGTTTAAATAGTTTCTGCCAGATTTCTCCACTGTAATGTTATTATTTTTCCCTTTGTAGTTAATAGTAATCTGTGGGGAGACATTTTCAAACTATACCCATCTTGTTCCTTGAGGACAAGAGGACATCTTTGGGAGACCATTATTCTGCCTACCACAGTAGCCAAGGCTGATAATATCTCTGCCCTGATGGAAATTGTATTTTAATGAGGGAGAAAGTCAACAAACATAGAAACATGTCATAAATTTTCAAGAATAGATGAATACTTGAATAGAGCAGGGTAAGTGGAAATAGATTGATGGGGATTGGGAGTTATAAAAGTTGACTACCTTGGGGCCAGCCCGGTGGTGCAGCGGTTAAGTGCACACACTCCGCTTCAGTGGCCAGGGGTTCACAGGTTCGGATCCCAGGCACGCGCTGACGCACTGCTGATCAAACCATGCTGTGGCAGCGTCCCATATAAAGTAGAGGAAGATGGGCACAGATGTTAGCTCAGGGCCAATCTTCCTCAGCCAAAAAAAAGAGGAAGATTGGCATGGGATGTTAGCTCAGGGCTGACCTTCCTCACTAAAAAAAAAAGTTGACTATCTTATCTCCATTTTATAAGCAGGGTTTTAAAACCAAGAAGAGTTAGGCACTCTTCCCAATGTTAATGTAGCATCTACATCTTTGTCTCCAAATCTCATGCTCTTTCCATGATGCAGCTCTGCTTCACCATCTACCCAATTCTCAGGTTAAGATGGGAATGAATCTGCCCACGGCGCTCACTATTGCATCCCTAGTGCCTGAAACATAACGAAACCTCTGTAATTGTGTTGTTGGTATTTTTATTCCTCTAAGCCATTCTCATCTCCTATTTTTCATTGTTGCACTAAGCCAAGAGAATAAGGGAATTATTCTTCTAATACACACTCAGAAGTTTCCTTTAAAAAATTTCTGTGAGACAAACCAATGGAAATATCTATAACCTATAATATTGCCCACATTTACCCACAGATTTTTTGAATGCTCTCTGCAGGTGGGCCAGAGTCATGGATGAAATATCAGTAAGCAAATGATGTGCCCTCTAAGAAAACAAACAGGGCAAAGTTACTCAAAAATTATGACCAAATGACCCATATAATCATGAGGTCATCTTTAATAACATGGCATTTCTTTGAAGTGGAGAATAGTACTCAAGAACCAGGTTGCTTAATTGTTTGGGGGGAGGGATAATTTTCTTCACTTTCTTGATACCGCTATTTGAGTCATCCCACTGCTTTAAAGTAAAATCCAGTGATTCCTTATTACCTAAAATAATCCCAAATCCCTGTCATCACATTCAAGGCCTTCACAATCTGGACCCAATCTGTCATTCCAGCTTCATTTCCTACCACTCTGTATTCTATGTAGACCACATCATGTTGCATCATAAATGTTTCCAACTTCCAAGGAAGTTCCTTGCATTCCACACTTTTATAAAAGTGTGAGTTCCATAAAAGCAAGGACAGTGACATTTATTTTTGTAGCATTGGTGGTTAGCACAGAGTCAGGGACATAATAGGTATCAATAGATGAACTATAACTGACAAGCTGAGTGAATAAATGAGTGAATTAATGTCCTTATCAGGACATTTTGACTGCTCAGTAATTCTATTCTTGTTTCTTAGATCTGTAATTGCGCTTATCTATGTTAAAAATATGGAACATTTCCTTTATTTTCAGTGCTGAATTAGCTTAGGAATTTCCTCTTTTTTAGATTCAAGGCATTAGCTTGACTATGTCTCATGGTGAATGACTCTAGGGAAACTTTGGTCTGTATGTGCCCATCTCCTGATCAGCCATTTACCTTTGCTTTGGTACATTAGGACTTTAATAGAAACTGCCTAATCTATGGGTAAAGTCAGCAAGAAATGAAATATAGGTCATTCCTCAGTGGTATCAATTGAGCTGAGCAGCAAAATGTAAATCACTGAGAAATGGGGATGGTTCCTGCCACTTTGCACTTTGAAGTAAGTCTGAGGACTTCATGTGGCTCACAGGTCCCGGGGGCTACTTTAGAAAGCTGAGGAGAAAAGTCTCTTCCCTGTAAGGATCTACCTGACACCAGCAACTCTGAGCTCTAGGAAAGGGAAGTGAAGACTTTGTATTTTTCCCCTATGCTCTGCAATTGTCTAGCCCTATCTTTCATGTACATACATTATAGTATGTGACCTTAAGTTTGTCACTTGGGTTCTCTAAACCTCAGCTACTTAATTCACAAGATGAAAATGATGTCCATTCTACCTTCTTGGCACAATTCTTTTTGAGCATTAAATAAAATATGCAAAAAGCATGGATAGCGGAACTTGTCGGTGCCCCACCCATAACTCTAGCATCTTTCAGTGTCCTCTGGCCAATACCCAATAAATTCCCAGTATCTGGACCTCTATAGACACTGCCCTTTTTAGCAGAGGAACTGTGGAAAAGCCCACTGCCTGTGTGCTCATGTGTGTGTGCACATAGGCAACAGGTAGAGTGCTGAGAAACGAACACCTCCAGGAGTAACTCTCAACCATTGGTTCTTCAGAGCTAGTATATAAATATTCCAGTTGTCTAATACTTCAGCTTGCATGTTTATGATGTGTCTGTTTCGTATCAATTTCCAGAGTGCAGGTAAAGATTTAGCTCGAGTTGCACACCATCACCGCTAGCTTAATAGCACACCTTCCATTGGCTGCTTTCTATTCCTTTTATCATGTCTCTACCCGTGTTATCTGAACCTCCCGAATATAACACTTACAAATGGATCCAGGTCTCAGGATCTGCACCAAGGAGAACCCAAATAACAGCCTGTACATTGTGAAGGGCCACCTGAGTGGGGGATGATGATGTTATTATTTTGATACATTAGAAACCTAAAGCTAAAAAAACTTTTTGTGTTTGGGACTTTTCAGGGCATAGAAGGAAGGGAGATGTGAAGTGATCTGGGTGAGAGCCTGAGGTAGGGTCAGAAATGGAGCAAGGCAAGTGTCTAGCTGAGCCCCAGGATTTGGCCTGAGGGCAGATCATCAGACTTCAGCTCAGAAAAAAACATTTTTCAAACGCAGTAATGGTCTCTGGGCTCGCAAATATAACTCAGACAAAGAAAGGAATGGTAGCAGATTGCACCCGAGGAACAGTCCAATGTGTAGGAATATCCACAGCATGTAACTTTAGCCCTAAAAGGGACCTTACCAGCTCACACCAAGTTACCTTCACAATTTTTCTGCCACTTCTAACAGATTGATTCATTGTCCCAGAAAAAAAATTTGAGAAAGAAAACCAATAATGATAGTACTGGATTGTTACCCATAGAGCAAAACAAGAAGTCTTGATTTCATATTGATTGAAAAAATGAATGAATGATGAAGAGGGGATTGTCTTTCCTTAAAGCAGAATTCCAGCTAATAAATTTAGAAGAAATAAAAAAAATATAAATTGTTTCACGCAGGAAAGATCTGTGGATGCTAGGCAAAAGTATGATGAGAAAAAAATATTTACATAGTTTCAATGTATCTCCCCATATGATACCAGTTACGAGGGGAAAAATAGGAACTTTACAATTGAGAAATCTGGCGGATACCACCCTAACTTCACCAGTAATAAGACGTACAGGCATCATGAGTCTGAGATAAGCATGAGGCACTGAGAAGGCACGGCATCACTTCTGTGGTATTTTTACCAAAAATACATCATCACGAGAAAACATCAGACTAAGTCAAACTAAGAAACATCCTATGAATTAACTCTCCAGTATTCTTAAAAAGTTTCAAGGTTATGAAAGACAAAGGTCAATGAACTTTTCCAGATCAAAGAAAAATAAGAAGCCATGGCAACCAAATGCACCCTCATCCTACATTGGATCCTCGCTCAGTACAAGAACATTCGCGGGTCAGCTGGCAAAACTGGTCTGTAAATTTAAGTATTGATATTGCGTCAGGGTTAATTTCCTGATTTTGATCATCAAACTGTAGTTATGTAAGATGTTCACATTTAGAGAATCTAGGTAAAGGGTATAAGAAATTCTTTGTACTATTTTTACAATTCTTTTGAAATCTAAAATTATTTCAAAATTACAACTAAAAAGAAAAAATATAAAATATTACAGACACAGTCACTCAAGGACATCCATACATTAGTCAGAAACATGCCAATCCCAAACCTCAAAACTAAAGACCAAAGTTTAGAAATCATATGCTGTTTAAATTAAACTTGGGTATTAAATCAGAAACTATTTCATGAAAATACTGTTATGTATCATTTGCTTCTTTGAAAATACATGTTTTATAGGAATTCATCTTTGACAAGGTGTTGTGTGCCACTCTCAGCCTATCAATAACCAATGTTGTGGCTGAACCAGCCCTTGTGGTTCTTATTATGATTGCAAGATGCTCTTCAGCAATAACCATCAGGAAACTTTGAAAAAAAATTTATTTTTTACAGGACCTGGAAATTACATGGCACATCTGGGGCCACACAGCGAGGTCATGGGTAGAGATAGAGAGAGTACACGGTCCTGGGGTTCGGCTTTTGTTGGGGTGAAAGGTAGAGGCCTAGGTTTTCACCAGCTCACTCTTTATTGGTGAACTTAAGACGCAAGAGTGGGAATTTAAAGCATAGAAAGAGAGGAAACAAATGGCCCACATGATCAGTTATCAAAATCAACCACGGTTTCTAAAGCAAAGGAGCCTCAGTACAGGAGGTGGCCTGGCTCTTTATCTAGTCATGTGCTGGCTATTTTTGAAGTGGATGCTTCTCCGAAGTGGATGCCTCAGCAATCAAAGCTTAAGTCAGGCACTTGCATTCCAAAAAAGAGAAAATCCAACTGTCAGGACTTACACTACACAAGGACTCACAAAACCAGTGCTTCTCTCTGTCTTCACCACTAGGTTATATATCACTGGATGCCTCTGTGTCAATTTCCTTCTCTGAAAAAAATGGAGATAACAATCATCTGCCTCCTGAGATCTTGAAAGAAATTGTAATAAAGACAATCAAAACAATTATAGTGAAAATCCTCCAAAAGCAGTTCTTGCTATCCTCTGTACAGGTTCAATATTTCACTCTGAATTGAATGTGTTAAAAAAAAAAGTACTAGTATTTTTCACTCAAAGTGAATGTTTTGAAATATGATTATATTTTTCAACAGGTTTCTTTTTATTGAAACTGGATTTTTTTAACCCAAAACCTTCTTAGTTCTCAGGAGGCTGCCTTTTAATTATATCATTCCTTGATCTGGAGTCTTTCTTATTATTTGTTTAAATGTTATTGTTTGGACTTGAATTGCTTGCACCTGTTCAATTTCAGGGTTAGCATTTTCTGTGACACAGAATGAATTTTTCCTCCTGTTGCCTTGAGGACATTCATCAGAAACATCATGTTGTGCTTGATGGAGATTCTCCTGATGAAAAGGATCACAACAAAGAACAAGTTAATTTTTGGTAACAATCAATGGCACTATCCAATGCATTTTCCCATTTCCTTCACGTTTCCATTTTCTTTCTCATTGTCTCCTAGCCTCCTGATTTTCTTCATGTAGAAAATGGACTGCAACTTTTTTTAAGAACTCCTATGGCTGCCTCTTGTTCTTAATTAAAACAGGAACCATAGCTTATCTGGAATCCTAACTTGGCTCTGAATGCTCAACAAAGAACCTCAGAATGATAGCTCAGACCAGGAAAACATAAAGAATCAAGGGGAATCTGTCTGTCCTTTTGCTAAAGAGAAATGGCCCCTCCTGGCTATGAGGAAACAAATCGCTACCCCAGTCAACTTTCTTTTCTTCTCTTTTAAATTATGTACATATATATATACACATACACATTAAATTTAATTTATATATAAATATAAAATTTAAATTATATGTGTATGTGTATATATTATATATACATGCTTATTTGAGATTTGTTTAGTTGTGTTGTGCTATTTTCACACTAAAAGGTATATTATGAATCCACTTGGAATGGCTAAATTATTTGTGAATTTATTGTACACCAGCTTTTTCACTGCTATTAATCTTGCTTAGCACCTAGGAGACTTCCTTTGTAGTGTATGGGGATTGTTGAAATGAAATGCGGTGTTATTATGACATTGTTCTGCATTCAATACAACCTCAAGGGCAGCCAAGCTGACCTGAAATGGCCAATTTACCCAGCTCGGTTTGTCAGAGTGGTTTTGCATGTTGAAAATTATCTATTCAACTCAGGAAGAGTATTTTTCTCTCATAAATACATATTTGGTATCCCTATGCATTATTAACTATACGCCAAGAATTATTCTCCCTAAATTGCTATAAGAAAATCAAATGACCCATGTTTCTGAAGAGTTTTGGATGGAAGGAAGCAACTATGAATTAAGAATATAAAGTCTAGCTTCTAACTATAACAAAGGGAATGAGTTTCCATCGCCAATGCTCTCAAGCAGTTCTTATAATTGCAATACTCAAAAGGAATTATCACTATTCTACATATACTAACCAATGCCTACAAAATAGAACGTATATGGCCAAGTGACACAGTTGCCTGGAAATTCAGCTTATGATTAAAGAGTTTTCTGTTTGTTTGTTTGTTTGTTTTTCCCAAAGAGCTAATACCATCTTCAAAACACAGTAAAGACCACACCAAAATGCATATTGTCAGATAACCCTCATGTGTCTGGATAGACCCTGTCATGGAAACACCCTAAGTGAGGTAGGAGAAATGGGGACGAAGAATCACAAGAAAAGAAGGAGGTGAATGAACATAGAGATTCCAGAAATATGTCCAATTGGGCCATCAAGTGGCTTCTCAAGTTTACCTCAGGCCAAAGTTGTCTTAATTTCTTTCATTTCTTAAATGGGGAAATAGAATAATTTTTATTTTAGTTATAAATATTCTGAGAGTGTAGGTCATCTGCATAATGGTTTCCATTAAGATTCTTTCAATATTTCTTTCTGCTTAATTTTCACATGTGTGCTAACATTACCATAGAAAGCTCCACTAAAGTAAAATATTATTATAGCCAAATGTTACAGGTGTTACATTATAATTCATGATAAAAGGTTATTCATTAGTTCAAGGTTCTGTTAGCACAATCTTTCTGCCTTCATGACTAAAAAGTAACAACGTTTTTTGGTAATAGTGAGTTAATTGTTCGTTTTCCTAATGTTAGCCCTTAAGAAAATGTAAAGAATGTGGTGACAATATTGTTCCTTGCCTCATTAAATAGAAGGATATAATAGTGTACTTGAAAGAGCTACAATCACAGAGTTAGAAAAACTGGGTTTGAGATTCACCTTCTGTGCCTGCATATGTCATTAAGAAAGTACTTTCTTCTTTCTGAACTTGTTTCTTAACTGTATGATGGGAAAAAGAACAACTGAACCTATCCTTTAAGGATGCTGTGAGACTCAAGTGTGATGGTGTATGTGACCGTGCACGGATACACTTGTGTAAAGTATTATTACCATTATCTTAAAATTTTTAAGCATTTGCCTATGAGTAAATACGACCAGTTTTTCCTCCCAAATTGCACCAAAGGCTCTGAGGTTTTTATACGGTTCTTTAGATATTTACAAGCAATCCATGATACAAACATAAATCCTTAAATAATAACAAATTATATTAATATTGAAAGCTATTTGAAATAAGGAACATACTATAACATAGAGAGAGTTGATAGCATTGGATATGGAAACTTTAGGAAACCACATGTAATACTTTGATGGATGCTGATGAACTCTGCCTTCTCCTCAGGCATCCTTGTGTGGTGGAATCATTCAGCACCTAAATAAATCCTAAGGCTCATATTTTTGTAAAGTGGCTCAAGACGACAAAGTTCCTTTCTTGTGGGAGAGCAGTGGGTTTTGTTCAGGAACAGCTGAAGATGTTGAACTGGGGAATTTAAAAGAGAGGGCTGCAGGGAGGACATGGGAGCTGGTGGGCAGTGAGATCTGGAATGAGAGAGTAGCTGCAGGAACACTCTCATTTCAACAGCTGAGTCTGAAAGAGTCTCTGCACAATCTAAGTGAGCAAGTAATTTGGACAGAACTTCCACTTCCCTTTCTCCACACTGTACTTTTCTGAGATCTACCTGACCATCCCAAACAGCTTCTCCTATACCCCCTTGCAGACCTGATTGTTTGATCTGAGGACGAGAAAGGTTCAGAGTGGCCTGGAGAAGGGATGGACCTTATCTATCTACAATCTTCTCCAGAGGAATGTGACCAGAGTTTTGTCCACCCACACTCCTTACGAGTTTCACCAGCCAGAGGCACCACCAACTGGCCACAACCCCTGTGTCCTGCGTGATCTGGCCCTGCCCATCTTTTAAATTTCATCCTGAACCATTCTCCTCTTGACTTACTACACTCTAGACATGCCAAGCTCCTACTCATTCTTTAAAAAATGTTATCTTTCCCACCTCAGGACTTCTATATTTTCTATTTTCTCAGCCTAGAACATTCTCCTCTCTGTTCTTCATCTGGTTGGCTTCTCCTCATGTATGAATTATAAACAGATTGGTGGACTAGAGTGAGAGCAGTAGTGGGCTCACAAATATATAAACAGAGCAAGGTACAAAATAAAGCTGGCATTAACACTTTGAGAAGAAAGGGTGGACCGCTAAATAAATGGTATTAGGATACTTAGCTATAAAATTTGGAGAAAAATATTAGTTTCTAAAAATAAGTTCAAATGAATTAAAGCCCAATATATTTTAAAAAGGCATTAGAAAATAGATGAAAATATGTTCTTAAACTTAGAGTAGAAAGGGACTTCTTAAACCAACACAAATCACAAAATCTTTAATTACTCTATAAAAATGAGAATTCTTCTACAGGAAAAAGCACAGAAATAAAGTTAAATGTAAGTGGCAGACCTGGAGAAAATATTTGCGATACATATTGCAAGGGAATGATATCCTGTGACCAAGACAGCCTCACTTAATGATGTTCCCCTCACCTTCTTCCTGACTCTAGGCCATGACCTAACTTTTCTTAGAGAATTTTCTGTAGAAAATGTGTAAATGTAAATTCTTTCTCTGCCCCTTTGAGATATACATAAATCTTTTTTTCTCATTTTTTTTTATTGGGGTAAAATACATGTAACATAAAATTTACCATCTTAATCATTTTAAGTGTATAATTCCGTGGTATTAAATACATCCATAATGTTTTGCAATCATCATCATCATCCATCTTCATAACTTTTCCTCTTATAAAAATGAAACTCTATACCCATTAAACAATAACTTCCCATTCCTGACTCCCCACAGCCCCTGACAACCACCTTCTGTCTCTGTGGTTTGACTACTCTGAGTACCTCATGTGAGTGGATCATACAGTATTTGTCTTTTTGTGACTGGCTTGTTTCACTTAGCATAATGTCCTCAAGGTTCATATGTGTTGTACCATTTGTCAGATCGTGCTTCCTTTTTAAGGCTGAATAATACTCCATTGTATGTATATACCACATTTTGCTTATCCATTCATCCATTGATGGATACTTGGGTTGCTTCCATGTTTCAGCTTTTGTGAATAATGCTCCTATGAACATGGATGAACAAATATCTCTTTGATAACCTGTTTTCAAATCTGTCGAGTGTATACCTGGATGTGGAATGGCTGGATCATATGATAATTCTATTTTTAACTTTTTTTTTTTTGAGGGAGATTGGCCCTGAGATAACATCCTTTGCCAACCTTGTTTTTCTTTTTTCTCCCCAAAGCCCCAGTACACAGTTGTATATCCTAGTTGTAGTTCTTCCTAGCTCTTCTATGTGGAACGCTGCCTCAGCATGACTTGATGAGTGGTGAGTAGGTCCGCACCTGGGATCTGAACCAGTAACCCTGGGCTGCTGAAGGAATGCACAAACTTAACTGCTAGTCCACTGGGCCAGCCTCTATTTTTAATTTTTTGAGGAACCACCATACTCCCTTTCCCTAGGCATGCACGGTCACCTTCTAATTTTCCTCATATATGCAGTTGTTTTTGAATGTTCTAATCCTTAATTTCTGGCTCCTGAAAGTGAAAAAAAGACGAGAATGAAGGAGGAGGAAGGGCGCTGGACCTTTTTAATCCCCTGGAAGTGACTTCAGTCAGAGAGGAAGTTACTTCAGTTACTTGCAACAATGAGGGGAGGTCAACAACAATGACCACAGCTTTTTTGTCTGCCCCTCTGGGATCAGAAGTAGCAGTCAGCAATCAAAGCACAGATTCCCAATATCTTGAGGACAGGGTACTTTTGCTCTATTCTGGTCCCCACAAGCTGTGTGCATAGAACATGTACAGAGCTGTCTGCCATGACTGGGAGTGGAGGATAGGTGGCTACTACTGTGATCAGAGGTGAAATTGAGCAAAACTAACCGCAATTTACCAATCAAGTCTTCTCCTGGAAGTTGCAAGCATTCAATAGACTCCAGATGATGAAAATACTTAACAACAGATAGATTCTGCCAGTGCAATTGTTGTCTAAGTGGGGAGATAGATTCCCGGTGCTTCCTACCCTGCCATCTTCCCAGAGTCCTCTCTGTAAATCTTTAAAAATGCCTCTTGCCAGTTTTATAACCCAGGAATGTCTTTCTCAAAGGCCTGTGAGCTGTGTCTTTGAAATGCAGTCTTCAAGGGAGATAGCACCCCTATCTCCCAGTATCTGTGGAAATGTAAGAGCCTCCCTCCAAGTTATAAAACTACCTCCTGTCATGAATATATGAGAAAGTTTACTTTTCCTTGGGCAAAACTAATTAGCAAACACAGGTGGCCTGTGTTATCCCTCTCACCTCAGTACTTAAAACTTCTCTGCCCTTTGGTTCAACAGACTTGAGTTCATATTGAGCTCTGGTCTCTCTACCTTATTGCAATAGCCTTGAATAAGGTCTTCCTTGTGTGTTTAATTTTGTCTGGTGCAACTTTTGCTTTGACACCAGAAAGCATACAGAGTTAGCACAGACAGAAAAAAAAGAGACAGCCAAATTTTAAGTGGTGAATGAAACAGTATATTCACATAATAAAAATCTAAAATGGCCAATAAACATATGACAGCTTCTTAAACTAACCAATTTTTGTCAGAGAATTACAAATCATGAAAACAATAAAACATCAAACCTTAACATTAACCAGTATCCAGGCTTGGCAAAGGCATGAACAGATGGAAATTCTCATATATTTCTTATGGGAGTAGATTTTTAGTGTATGTTTTAAGCATTGGTTGGTATCCATCAAAATTTTAAATGGACATGCCTTTTTGTCCCAGAAATATAATTTCTAGTTATCTATCTTAAATAATTTCTTATTAATTAGCTATTAAAAAGAATAATAGAAATCATTTGTTAGAATATTTAATGACAAAGTAGTTACATTTTAATGATGAAAAGAAAATTTAGTTTCAGAAGGAATGTCTCCCCTAAATGGAAAAATGACTGAATGGAAATGCAGGACACAAAATGTTAAAACACGGTAGATTTAAGGAATTCGTTTTTATTATATTCTTTATACATTTTTTATAATTTCCAAAATTTCTCCTATTAGTTTTACAATCAAAAACATTAATAAATTGTTAGAACAAAAATACACAATTAAATTAAAAATTGCCGATAGTATTGACTCACATCAAAATATAAATCTTAGCTTTAGTACAGACTCTTTGTCATTGCTCTACAGTAACCTCCCAGAAATGAATGAGTTCTCAGAGAGATTTACCATCTGAAATGGGGCACTTGAAAATTAAGTCATCTCATCCACTTTCTTCATTTCATCTCTGGAAAAAAGAGAGAAAGAGAGCATACCCTCAAAACAGCATTCAACATTACTTTGATATCAGGATTACTGCTTAAAAAGATTCTTAAATCTCACCTTTGCTTCTTCTCCTTTTGAAGGCCTGTTATTGCAGGCGAGGAAGTTTCCCACCAGTGTGTACCATCTCAAGACTCAGAAATAAGTAGCATCTTTCTAAATATTGCATGTACATTTGATGGAGCCTGGGTGTTTGTTTCATCTTTGGCATGTGCTGAATTTCATCTGCTTCTCTCTTTTAGGCATAGTGATGCCTGCAGCCTGTAAAGCGCTAGACACATTGTAGACACTGTGATAAATATTAAATGATGATGATGGTAATGACAGAGCAGAGCCCTGTCTTTGCAGCTGTATAATTCCTCCCTTACATTGTGTGCCTTCTCAGATAGCTGTCACATCCTTGCTTTCAGAGGCAGAGATTCCTTGCCAAATTAAAGCTTGAGAGGAGCACATTACATCCTCATGTCGTGGTGGGAGGGTGACATGTGAATGCCTACAGCCATACACGTCACTTAGAGACACATCTATTTGATAAATGCTGTCTCGAGAGCCAATTCAGATTGACTACCTGGCCAATTCGATCAAGTGTACAGATGTCTGATCCAGGGAGTTTATTCGATACCCAACTACTGGCCAATTCCAGGGGGAAAAAAACCCAGCCCAGTGAGACCTTTTAGTCAGCACATTTTAGTTGAGTTATATTAATTTAACAATCATGTGTTTTTAGATAAATATTTTTAAACATGCAATTTAATTAATCTATTTATTGAACGACTGAGTAGATATTATCATCAATATCAACATCGACTTTTAAGTAATTGATAGTACTATCAAGACTTACAATTTGCTAGGTATTGTACAATTTGCTAAGTACTTTTTATGCATTTTCTTGTTTAATATTCGAGCAAAAACCCTGAATAGGTAGACACTGATACTATACTTTGTACACATGGAAAAACCGAGGCCAAGAAAACCTCAGCGGTTTTCAATGGGTCACAAGTAAGTAAGAGAATGTGTCCAATTCACTTCCCTGTGACTCCATAGTTTTTATAAGCTTTTTTGAGAATATTCTGAGAATGAAAAGAACACCTTAACAATAATAGTATTCATTCACCTATGTATTTTAAAAATGTGTACTAAGTATCTCTTGTTCAAGTTCTAACAAGAAATAAGCATAACTGAAGAGTAAGAAAAATTTCAAGTTCATGTGCTTCAAGCTAGCAATTCCACTTCTTATAACCATTTTTAAAATGGTAATTCTATTCAAATTACAATAAAATATACAGATAAGAAAATGTGCTTGTCCCGGTAATAAAGGAATGGTTTGAAACCACAGAATGGAATATTCTTCAATCCTTAAAATGGAGTATTATGAAGACTAATAAGCTCAAAATGCTGATTGTATCACAGAAAATAAGAAAAACATCTGCATGTAAACTGGCTGACTGCATGATGTTAAAAAAACTAAATAGGAAATAAGACTAAAAAGTACAACAAATGTATGTTAGGCCGTAAAGATTGTGGGTGTTTTTCTTTTATGTTTCAGTAATTTCTAAAAATTTGTTATGTTAATTTTATAATAGAAAAGATTTTAAAAAGAGATCCACTATCAATCAAATCAGATCAGCTTCTTTGTTCTAAATGGTGGTCATATTAAATTATGATAACTAAAATTTAATCATATATGTATTTTTTCTTTCTCAAATAACTAATTAATTCAGCAGAAAGAACAGTCATGATTTATCAAAAGTGTTTAAAAAGAGATACTTTGCTAAATCATTGGCTGGATTCATTTGCATAATATCTTTTCTTTGATTACACATTTCCAACTGTATGCTCACTGAAAAGGTATTTTTTTAAAAGGGAGAGAACTTTAGGAATTTTGATTATGATTTATGCAATTTATGATTTGCATAGTTTACTGGTGCTTTATATTTTAATTGACTCACCATCACTAGCATATTGAAATTGTATTTTAGTGCACTAATTGAAAAAAAAGTTGTCAATTTCTGCGCTTAGTCATGCAGCTATAAATTTCATTGTCTCCTTCATGAGATTAAAGAGTATCTAATTAAGACAATGATTTTAATCTATGAATTCATGAGGCATTTCCTAAGCTTTCCTTGGTTTCTACTAAATTGCATAATAAACTAGATTGTAAAGGCAAGCCATATCTGAAGAAAAATAATTATCACCTTGTCTTGGGAATGGAAACATATTCATATAGAAGCTCCCCATAATGGGAAGTGGGGAGGGCCTGCTGTGAATCCTTGGCGTTCAGAGTCAGGCCTCCAAATAAGTGCCCTGGAAGTTAATAGGGCAGGCAACAGTGGATAGGAAGGTTTTTGTGACAAAATGGGGCTGTCAAACCATATTTGTAGTAAATCACTTTATTTTAAAGTATTTTATTCTATCTTTAAATGCTGGCAGCTTCTGATGTTAATTCATTTCTAAAACATCTACAGTAAAGCTTTTAAACTAGAAATGCTTGTTTAAATTAAGCACTTAGACTATGCAAGAAGGTATTTTATTATTCCAACTGGAAAAATAAATACTGTTCTTGATTTCCCAGGAGTGGGTGAGCTCTGTCTTTTCAGAAATCCATCCACCCATCTGTCTGTCTGTCTATCTATCTCTTTAGTTGCTATTTTCCCAAGTGTTCTGTTACTCTCCCCATTTATATATTGAAAATAAACATATTCCTTCTTTAAGTACCAAAGAGTCATAAAAGTTTGTGATAGGAATTATTTATTTTTTCTTCAACATTCAAGCTACCAATTTCTTTTAAAAAAATTCTTTTAAAAAATGTCTACATTAATTCATTTGTTCAAATGCAAATACCAAAATAAGGATTCAAATTTATTTCAATTGTTCCTCTTGTAATCCTTAGAATACTCATAAAAAGAGGTACTGCCTTTTTTTTTTTTTAATTTTTTGTTTATTGCAGTAACATTGGTTTATAACATTGTAAAAATTTCAGGTGTACATCATTGTACTTCTATTTCTGCATAGATTACATCATGTTCACCACCAAAATACTAATTACAACCCATCACCACACACATGTACCGAATTATCCCTTTCATCCTCCTCCCTCCCCCCTTCCCCTCTGGTAACCACCAATCCAATCTCTGTCTCTATGTGTTTGTTTATTGTTGTTATTATCTACTACTTAATGAGGGAAATCATACGGTATTTGACCTTCTCCCTCTGACTTATTTCACTTTGCATTATACCCTCAATGTCCATCCACGTTGTCACAAATGGCTGGATTTCATCGTTTCTTATGGCTGAGTAGTATTCCATTGTGTATATATACCACATCTTCTTTATCCATTCGTCCCTTGATGGGCACTTAGGTTGCTTCCAAGTCTTGGCTATTGTGAATAACGCTGCAATGAACACAGGGGTGCATGTACCTTTACAAATTGGTGTTTTCAAGTTCTTTGGATAAATACCCAACAGTGGAATAGCTGGATCATATGGTAGTTCTATCCTTGCTTTTCTGAGGAATCTCCATACTGTTTTCCATAGTGGGTACTGCCTTTTAAGAATAGTTTTGTGGGAAAAAAAATCTTGCTTTGCCATTCTAAGGTTTGACAGTATAAATATTGCTATGAAGAAATTAGTAGAGGCTGAATGCTTTATAAACATAGTGGACAGATTTATCTTCTATTCAGAGATAACAGTTTGTACTATCCCATTGCTGATTTAAAACACAATAGTTGAGATGTAAGCAAAGACAAAATTGAGTTATATCAAGGTGCTGTGTGTCACTGCGCTAGCCAGGGTATCTAATGTAATTTGTCTGTTATAGTGTTTATGAAACATTCCATCTGGCACAATATGCCTCTAAGACAGAAGGTGTTGGCATATTAAAGACGCAAGCATCTCACACATGACTATTTACCCATTTATTATTTCAGCAGAAAGGGAGACAACCTTTAGAAAACAGTGAAGAGATTAGCAAACTCAGACATTTGACTCAAATATAAATTTGAGGACTACTACATTCATAATTCATCAAGATATTTTGACAGGAAGTGGGATTTTGTTTTGAAGCTAAAAGCAAATAAATCCCAGAGAATTTTTTTCTTTCTGTTCATGGAAATCGTACCTTTTACTTTGCTTAGCTAATTTTCATTTTAAGAGAAAGGGATTTTTGAAACAAAAATTGCAATGTCACTTCAAGATATGTTAACAGAGAAAATTTTCAGGCAGAGTCCAAGAAAGAAAAACACTTCATTATAGATCCAGCTCTCTCATTAAAAACAAAAGAATCACTAGATGGTGTTGATTGCATTTCATGGATCTTTTAACAAATTGCAGTGAATGCTATCTTACCACGCATTCCCACTGTCGTCTAATTTGGCACATTTTTTTTTTATAATAACTGCCAGGGTGATAAGACCTAGAATTGAAAGGAGGGAATGCCTCCCAATGCCGAAGGAGAGAAGAGTTAAATGTCCTGTTTTACATACTGAGAATAATGGGCATGTTGAAACTAAAAGCACATTCACATTCTCAGCGATATTAATTCTGTAATTATCGTAATTTGAGAAGATACTATGTGGGAGATACCTAGTCCGGCACCTCACACATTTCATCTCATTTAATCCTCAAAACAAATCTTGTGAGGATGCTATTATTACCCCATTTTGTCTATGAGGAAGTTGAGGTTAAAAGAGGTTAAGCAATTATTTAAATTTGGCTTTGCCCTCAGGAATATCTGACTCCAAATCCTATGTTCTTTCCATTGAGATTTCCTGAGATGGAATATTTTAGGAAGAAGTCACACTATGGGAGTACTTTGATAAAGTATAATTAAAAATATTCTAAATCCCATTAGAAGCTCAGGGGTTTCTCTGAGTAGATTATTCAATCTTACTTCCCTGAGTTGAAATTTGAAGAATTCATCAAATACAAATCCGGTATTCTTACCTCTAAAATACATTCCAACAGATCTGTGCCTCTCGCCGTTCTCTTCTGCCTGAACTTCAATTCCTCCTGCTCCAGAGCACTGCACCTTCATATCTTTCTAACATGTGAAACAGAATATATGGCATGTTGACTTTATTTTCCTCTCTGCCAAACTGTTATTCCTTTTAAACATTTCCATTGTTGACAAAACCACCGTATGATAATAAACGGCATTCTCTCTCCTTTTTGGTTTTTCTTTTTTACTATCAACTCCTACCATTTCTGGCCCACTACATTGCACAGAAAGATAGCTTCTTTTTCAGACCTACACCAAAAAAGAAAAACTTCTAATTTCAAATTGTTTTCTAAATGCCTTCTTTTCCTCATGGGTCTTTCCTTGACATCAATCATCCTGCTATCTATAACACACAAGATCTCACCTGTAAAAACAATAATAAAAATATCTTACACAGTAAGAACCATAGTTACGCACTATTGCCTTAATCTACGTCTCTGAAATAATGGTTTCACCCGCTTCTCCAATTAAATGAAAATTCCAGGGGATGGTCTTTCAATTTCTTCACTAATTTACAAATTAACCGCACTCCCCTATACTTGCTGCCTTAATATCTCCATACATGAGTTGTTTGATCTTCTATACGATAAACTCCACCTGCCTCTTCTCTTCATAAACTTTACATATATTTCTGTATATACACACAAACATATACATACATACTGTGTGTACATATATGCATATGTTATACATTATAATATAATGTGATATAATCATTTCTAATGTAGGCATTCATGGTGTTGAAATCCTTATTACTGTCAACCTCAATGATAGTATTAGCTAATAATTATTAAGTACATATTATATTAGGTGCTTCATAGACATTATGTCCTGTAATTATTAAAATAACTATGAGGAAGAAATGACAAGGAAAGAACCAAAGATGTGACTTGTAAATAACTAATAAGAAGGGAAGTAGGTCCATAAGCTGTTTCTTGCTATATTTTCCATTATTTGAAAAAATAGGTTCAAAAAATTCTGCCAATAAATTCAAATTCAAAAGCAATCTTGCCAATCTCTAACAAGCCTTAGCCACACTCTTTTTTCATTTTTTGAGATAAAATTTACACGTAGTGAAGCGTACAAATCTTAAGTGAATTTTAGAAATGTATATACTCAGTTAACTACCACGCTGTTCAAGACATAAAGCATTTTTGTCACCCCAGAAAGTTCCTACATGTTCCTTCCAGACAATCCTCATCAACATAAGGATCAATGTTCTAATTTCTAACACTATAGATTAGTTTTACCTTCTCTTGAATTTTATATAGATTGAAACGTGCAATGTGCACTGATTTATATCTGGCTTCCTTCTCTTAACATAATGCTTTTGAGATTCACCCATGTCTTACGTGTATCATTTGTTAATTCTTTTTATTGCTGGGGAGTGGTCCATTGTGTGAATAGACCACAATTTCTTTAATCACTCCCCAGGTGTTGGATATTTGAATTGTTTCCAATTATTGGACGTTATTAAAAAATTTTGTGGGCGTAAATTTCCTAATGGAATTTTTAAAAATGATCTGAAAAAGTTACTTTACTCTTACTTTCTTCCTAACAGGAATACATATTTAATTTCTCTCTGTTAAGCTATCCTCTTCTGTTAGATTGCAATTATCATGAGGAAAAAGATTGTATCCTTTTATCTATCCTCCTCTGCTGGCCAGCACATGACACATGGAAGATCTCAGTTCATAAGTATTAGCTGAATTAAACTTTGTCAAATTTCTACTTAAGACAGCTCCTCAGAGAACCCTGTTTTGAGATCCAAAACTAACCTCCTAGCACTCATGAACATTGTTTTGTGTTCTGTCCTTTCAGGGACTTTTGTTTGAGGGTCTCTGGAATTGTATGTCTCCCCTGCCCTCCTTAGTAATCCTGGTTTGTATTTCCTTTGTGACAGTACACAGGGACCTTCACGTGGTCGTTACCCACTAATGATGGGTGGCTGCTTCATCAGTCTCATCCCAAGATGTAATACACACACACCGCACACACACACACACACACACACACACACACACAACCCCCAAATCCCCTTCAACCCTCTAGGTTGAAGGCTTACCTCAGGGAAGAAGGCTGGAATAACTCTGTTTATTCAGATTCATCTCTTTATGGAATTATCTCCTGAAGGAAAAGGGTAAAATATGAAGGAGCAGGGAAAGTTCAGGAGCCTTGCTCCTAACACTGAGCAAAAATAGTATAAATCAGAAGACACTGTAGTACCCCAAACTAGCCACTAAAACATATATATTTGATTCTCAAAATCACATTATAAAAGAATCATAAGTCTGGGAAAATCTTCCAACAAATTAAAATACAAAACTTTCCAGCATATGAGAACAAAAGTTCACATTTCTGTTTTCTCATAATGGCACAGTATAACAGAAATGACTAAGCCATAGACCACACAAATAGTTCTCAAATGTTAGTGTGCAAAAAAACCTGAGGATTGTGTGGGAAATTCAGATTCTCAAGCCTCATGTTCAAGTATTCTAATTCAGTAATCACATCTTAAATAAATGCACCAGGTGACTCTTACGCAGGTGTCTAAGGTTTTGCTGCTCAAAGTGTGGTCCTTGGACCACCAGCATCAGCATCATCTGTGAATCTTGCTAGAAATGCAGTATCTCTGGGCCTTCCTGAGACCTACCAAATCAGAACCTACATTTTAAGAAAATCCCCAGATGCTTCTTATGCCCTCTATGTTTTGAAAAGTACTGTTCTACATACTCTACACGCTGTGAGAAACACTGGATATACAAACCAACTAGTGCTGGTGATCCTGCTGGCTCTTTGTTGGTTATGTCTCTTTCCCTAGAAAACTCTAATTGTATGGTAACACAATATAAAAACAACAACAAATGGCATCTGGCATTTGTTAAGCACTCACAATGTTCCAGGCCTACACTAAATGATTCCCATGATAATTTTATTTTACAGTCCTCGTAACTGGGAAGCATTGCAGGCTACAGGAGAGAGTGTGCCCTTGGGGACTGGACAGGCCTCGGTTTGAATCTTGATTTTTTTACCTGCTAAGAACATAACCTTAGTCATGCTTTGTAATCTCTCTGATCATTGGTATTGGTCCTCTGGAAATAACGTCTCCATTGCAGAATTTGGTGAGAAGTAAAAGAAAAAATACGCATGAAGTGACTCACCGCATGGTAAGTTGTCAATTCTCTCATTTCTGGGTCCAAATAAAATATATATATGCGCTCCATTTACCCTGCCCTCCATGCAATGCTGATTTGTTATAATTGTATTTGTTGTTTTAATACTTTTCTTTAAATATAAACATATTTATTTTCACTATAGTGTATTTTTTCACGTGTTCTGAGTGCTTTATTTTTTTCTCATTCAATCAAAAACATTCTACGATTCCGTCATGAATCAAGATTTTTCTGCAACATGTCACTTACTCCACTACAACCCCTCTTTATTTTGTGTTCTCTCAAACTGTTTTGAACCTATAATGGCTGACAAAAGCTGTGCAACTGATGTAGTAGACCTGACCCAAATAAATAAGGGGACCATATAATGCTGGTTATTAAAATGCCAGTTTTATGGTACCTGGAGCAGCCTGTAAGGCGACTGTTGAGGAAACAGATGGCGAAGATCAGCCAGCACATAGGGATAAGTGGACATCTTTTGACATCATGAAGGCATCATAAGCTTTGCTGCACCCCAGGAACCTGATCAACAATTGTATGAATGGAGCTGGAAGAAACTAGTACTGGAGGCAGGTGATGACTTTAGAGTCTTAAAGAGAATGCAAGATAACAAAATAATTCTGAGAACACAGCTCCACTGTGACCGGATTATAATAATATTACACAGCACTAATTCAGGTGGCGTTCCCATTTTCAGAAATACATCCTCCAAACTAGGCAGAATCAGATATGGATTCCTTTTACTTTGGTCAACTTGCTGCTGCAAAGAAGTCATAAGCGGAAAAGATAGCAACGGAACTGACTCATATCCTTAGGATCTGAATGCCATTAAAAACTTGAATCTGAATCAATACATACAAAGCCATGTAACATAATTAAATTGTGTCCTAGTATGACTATGAAATTTGTAGGACCACCCCCCCTCACAGGAAACTAAGTTATCTTTCTCAGAATCTCGGGCATTGTTCATATATCTACTGTTGAAATTATTTGTTTCAATTAAGGCAGGGACTGTAACTTATTAATACGTTTTTCTGCAGCTAGTATCAAGCTGCCTGGTACAGAAAATGTCCTCAAGAATTATTTGCTAAACCGAGCTAAAGACAGGAAGACGGGCTATAGAAATTGAGATTTTTCTGACCCAAAGAAGAAAAATGTGATGTTAAAATATGCAATTCCTTTTTATCACAACTTTATACCCTATTGAAATATTTTAACTATTAATATTGAAGGATTATTCTCCAATTCTACTAAATCAGGATAAATTGCTTTACCATTGCACCAAGAAGGACTTTCATAAATTACATAAATACTTCCTGACCAAAATATGTCAGACAATAGAACACATCCACTAAAGAGATTGGAGAACCTTTTTTTAGAGTTAAAAAAAATACATATAAACATATACATGTACACACATATATACAAAGATGGTTCAGGCACAGTGTAATATTTTCTGGATAAAATGAAATGACAGAGTGATTTCTTTTTAAGTAATAGTAACTTAAATGATGGATTAAATATGATTAACATTATTTATAATATTACATTAAACATGATATAAAATTATATGTATTACCCCATAGTCATATCACCAAAGACAACCACTGGGCCAAGTTCTATCTTCATATTGTTCAATTGCACATTATGAAATTTCAAATTCTATTCTTGGTCCAATTTCTTTTTTCTTTATTACTATTTTCTCTTACTCATATGACATATGGTATTGGTTTATCTTAAATTTGAAAATTAGTGATCCTTGGGCCATGCTCAACTACATATGTATTCTGTATGGAATGCAAAATATTTTAAACAGTAATTTTTTAAAATGTCTCAGTAAATTTTTATAAATTTTACCTAAAACTTTTATATATATTTAATCTTATTTTTAGTAACAGTAATATTTGACAACATGCTGAGGTGTACAGAAGATCTTCAGCGACAAAAATGTTTAACTTTGTAACTCAGCATTTCCTGCACAATAGTTTAATTCATTCATCCATTTAAAAATATTTATTCATTGCTTATCATCTAAAAAATATTGCTTAAGGCAGTAGAAATACAGCATAAGAAAGCAAACATAGACTCTACCATTCTGGAGCTTATTTTCTAAAAAAGATAACACAGTCATGAGTTATTTGAGTACTCAGTTCCCTGTATTTGTAATAACTGCTGTAAGGAAGAAAGAGAATAATGAAGTCATGCAACAGTGACCTAGTCTTGTTTTAGTTTAGGGTTGGGAGAGAAATCAAGGAAGCTCTTTGAAGTAATATTTAATTGAGATCTGAAGGATAAATACAGAATATTTAGATTAATAAGGGAGAGAAGAATCACATTGAGGAATATTGTATGCAAAGGCCCTGATGTAGGAAAAAGCAAATCACAATCAAGGAACCAAGAGAAGGCCAGGGTGGCTGGTAGAGAGAAAGTATGTAGGAACCATGATCAAAGGACAGAAGAGTCCATCAAGGCAGATTATGCGAGAGCATGGAGAACATGAACAACGTAAAACCATCGAGGGATTTTAAGCAGGGGACTCACATGGTATACCAGATTTTCATCCTCATAGTCTTACTCTAACTGCTCTGAGTGAAGGAATTTCATGTCTAGTTATATGACAAACTAGTTATCCATACCAAGTCCCTCCTGGTTCAGGGAAACAAATTGCTTGATAACTTATTTAAATTTTTTAAAGCATGCCTGAGCTTATGAGAAAGAGATTTTCTTTTTTTTTTTTTTTTTTTTTTTTTTTTTTATTAAGCTTTGCTTTCTTTTTTTTTTTTTAAGATTTTATTTATTTATTTTTTCCCCCCAAAGCCCCAGTAGACAGTTGTGTGTCATAGCTGCACATCCTTCTAGTTGCTGTATGTGGGACGCGGCCTCAGCATGGCCGGAGAAGCAGCGCGTCGGTGCGAGCCCGGGATCCGAACCCGGGCCGCCAGCAGCGGAGCGCGCTCACTTAACCACCAAGCCACGAGGCCGGCCCAGAAAGAGATTTTCTCCAATGCTGAAAACAATAAATACAAATCCAGGGCCAGCCCGGTGACTGACTGGTTAAGTGCGCGCGCTCCGCTACTGGCGGCCCGGGTTGGGATCAGGGGCACGCACGACGCACTGCTTCTCTGGCCATGCTGAGGCCGCGTCCCACATACAGCAACTAGAAGGATGTGCAACTATGACATATAGCTATTGACTGGGGCTTTGGGGAAAAAAAAGGAGGGAGATTGGCAATAGATGTTAGCTCAGAGCCAGTCTTCCTTAGCAAAAAGAGGAGGATTAGCACGGATGTTAGCTCAGGGCTGATCTGCCTCACACACACACACAAAAAAAATTTAATAAATACAAACCCATAAGAGAAAATGAAACCAAGAACCCCATTTGGCCTTAAAGACATGGGCCAATGCGTTGGGGTCCTAAAGTTGAGTTTTAGAGGTCCATGCACAGGTGAATTTATCCAAGCAGGTTAGAGAACCACTGGAATCCCCTTCATAAAGCAAAGATCCTTGAAGGATGAACTGGGAAAAAAAAAAATTACTACCCAGGGATACAATTGAGGTATACTTACCTTTCTTGGCTTTGGATCTAGGGGTACCAAAAAAAATTCTCCCCAAGAATCCCTGAGATAACACAAGTATGTGACTGAAATTCATACTACCTAAAAAACCCAAGTTGAAAATGCATTGTAATTCTCCCATAGCCCACCAGGATCATTCACACCTCCTCTCTGAAAAATCACACTTAAACTCAGGCTGAAAAATGTTACTGCAGGCAATATTCCATGGACCTTGAACTCATAACGAAAAAAAGTTTAGTAAATGCATGGGAAAATAAGCCACATGAAGGAGAGTTAGCAAAAACAATAAACTGAGGCATCAAAAAATAAGTATTGCGAATATTAAAATTATCAGATGCAGAACATAAAATATTTGTTTCATTTGTTAAAAAAATTGAAACATAGAACTAAAAGTAATGTAGAAACAAGGGCTCCTAGGCAAGAAAACAGTTTGAAGGAAACGTGCTTAATCTGCTAAAAAAGTATCTACAAAAAGAATTAGTAAAACTAATACATGCAATGTTGAAAACTTAAAATCTTTCCTCTAAAATAAAAAAAAATAAAAAGATGCCCATGCCCACTATAACTATTTATATTCAACATTGTACTGGAGGTATTAGCCTATAAAATAAGAAAAAAAAAAAAGAAATATACAACTATAACACCTGGAAAGGAAGAAGCAAAACTCCCATTATTTGTAAATGATGTACTTGTCAATATAGAAAGCCCACATGAATCTACAGATAAAATATTTGAATTACTATGAGAATTGAGCAAGTTTGCTAAATACAAAATCAATATAAAACCAATTGCCTATCTATATATTACCAAAACCCAGGAAATGAAACTCAAAAATGCCATTTAAAACAGCATAACAAAAATCAAAGATTGTAGGAATGAATATAACAAAAGAGCTGCAAGACCTTTAGGTAAAATTTATGTACCTTTACTGAGACATTTTAAAAATACTGATTTTGGGTAGGCAAATCCAATATAGTAAAATTTTCAATTTTCCTCAAATTGATCTATAGATATGATGAAATTCCAAAGCAAATTCTCACTAGTATATTTCAAAGAACTTGACAAGCTGATTCCAGAAGATTTATGGAATAGCAAAGAGCTAAGAGAAGCCAAGACACTACTGAAGAAGAATGACCAGGTAAGATTTTTAATACTAATTACAATAGCATGGTATTGGCACAGAGTAGGTCAAAGGGACAGAAAGAACCCAGAAACAGACTCAAAGATGGAAACATTTTATGATGTGGCTGGTAATGCAAATCAGTAGGAAAATGTTAAATATTCAAAAAATAGTGTTGGAACAATTTGTTATTTATATGGAAGAAAAATTAAAATATATTTCTAATAATATACGCAAGAAATATTTTCAGCTTAATCAAAGACACATTTAAAAAGGTAAATTTTTTAAACGTTGAGAAAAAATGTAGAATAATTTTTGTTCAACTCCGAATAATATAGGATTTCCTAAATACACAAAAAGGCATAAAGGACACAAAGAGAAAAATTGAGAAAATTGACTACAATAAAATTATGAATGTCTGCTCACTAAAGTGCAGTATTTTGAGAATATAAAGAAAAGCCATTTAATGGGAGAAGACTTGCAACACATTTAACTAACAAAAGATTTGTTTTCAGAATTTATAAATGATTACTAAAATCAATAAGAAGATATAGTAATTCAGTTTTTTAAATGGGCATAAGGCATGAATAAGCTCTTCACAAAAGAAGAAATATAAATTACCATTAAATACATGAGAAGGTGTACAACCTCACTGTAATCAGAACAATGCAGAAAAATCCACAATAAATTACCATGTCACAGACACAAGATGAGCAAAAACGAAAAATTTTGAAATATGTAGTGTTGGCAAGCATGTAAAACAACAGGAAGTCCTATATACTATTGACTGAAAGTGTGCTCTCTCTCTAGTCCAGCATTTGTCAAACAGAAGCTATTGCACATAGACACCAGGAAATACGTATAAGATATTTGTAACATCGCTTTTTTTTAACAGGAGGAAAAAAACTAGAAATAACTTAAAGGTCTTCAACAGTAAAATGGATATACAAAGCATGGAATAGTCACAAGAAAGAATACCATATGGCAATGAAAATCAATCATAGCTACTTTATCAACGAAAGTTTAAGTGAAAAAAGAGCATGATTCTATGATTCTATTTATATAAAGTTTTTAAAAAGGCTAGTCAGCAATTTACTGTTCAATGATACATATACAGATCTTCCTCGACTTACAATGGAGTTAGGTCCTGATATACCCATTGTAAGTTGAAAATGTTGTAAATCAAAAATGCATTTAGTGGGGTCAGCCTGGTGCTGTAGTGGTTAAGTTTGTGTAGTGGTTAAGTAAGTGGACTTCAGTGGCCTGGGGTTCGCAGGTTCAGATCCTGGGCACAGACCTACACACTGCTTATCAAGCCATGCTGTGGCAGGTGTCCCACGTATAAAGTAGAGGAAGATGGGCACAGATGTTAGCCCAGGGCCAATCTTCCTCAGCAAAAAGAGGAAGATTGGCAACAGATGTTAGCTCAGGGCTAATCTTCCTCACCAAAAAAAAAAAATTTTTCATTTAGTACACCCAACCAACTGAACATCAAAGCTTAGCCTAGCCTACTTTACACGTGCTCAGAACAATTAAATTAGCCTACAATTGGGCAAAATCATCTAACACAAAGCATATTTTATAATAAAGTCTTGAATATCTCACATAATTTATTAAATACTGTACTGAAAGTGAAAAACAGAAAGGTTGTCTGGGTACAGAACGGTTCTAAGTATATCGGTTGTTTACCCTCGTGATCGCATGGCTGTCTGGGGGCTGCGGCTCGCTGCTGCTGCCCAGCATCACAAGAGAGTATCTACTGCATATCACTAGCCCAGGAAAAGATCAAAATTCAAATTTGAAGTATAGTTTCTACTGAATGCATATTGCCTTCACACCATTGTAAAGTCGAAAAATCATAAGTCGGGGACCATCTGTACATGTAGAAAACTATTAAAACAGATCATTATTAACACAACAGTCAGAAAAGTGGTCATTTCTGGTAGGGGTGGGAGGAGAGGAAGAGGACAAGGTTGATAAGTTTGCTCAGAGATTTTCAGCGGTGTTGGTAATGGTCTAACATATAGAGGATACGATGATGTTTATTTATTATTCTTTATAGTACGTATATACATTATACACACATTTTGTAAGACATTTCACAATTTTAGAATGCCTTTAAAAATGCAAGAAGTAGAGTGATATTTGGATTAAAAATATCACTTGGGAAGTTATTGGAATTTTCTAGGAAAAAGATAATGGTGTCTTGCTCTAGTGGAGACAGAAAAGAATGAATGACTAGAGAGATATATAAAGCGTGTTTTTTTTGAATTGATGGTGTGTGTTTGTTGCTTTAATGTTGTGATTGAGTGAGACTAGTTTTCAAGAATGATTCCCCGTTTATTACCTTGTCCAACTTAGTGGATGTTGAAGTCATAGAAATAGGAAATAGTGAAGTTGGTTTAGGAAATTTTTTTTTTGCTCATATAGCTCAGACAACTTGGACTAAATGTATCTTTAGCTCAGTGAATATTTGCTAAAGAAATAAGATTATAGTTTTCTCTCTTCCTGCCACTGCAGCAGCTGGCTAATGTGCAGGACACACACTGGCACTCACCTGCAAATGAATTTCAATGGTCCCCAGAGGCTGATTTCCTGGAGACTTTTAGTGGTGCCCCTAAAATCAGCTTTTCAGTGGCCCTCACCAGCACCCTACCTGGCAGTTTCCTGCCTTCCAGCCCCATCCTGCAGCATCTCAGCAAATTTCTCTGCCACTCAGTATGCTAAAGCCACCTTTTCCCAGCAAAATCTGAATCTCAACCTTGGTGGGGTTGGGGAACATCTTCCAAATGTATTCCTTCTTTGAGTACTCTGTCTTACTCTACAGGTAGTGCCTGTTTCTTAAGTCTCCTGTTCTTCAATTCTTCAGAGTTCTCTTTATTCCTTAGTAGTTAACCTCTTGTTGTCATTTAACAATTCTTTGTATTAAACTTTCCCTATTCAATTTACTGTGTGATTTCTATGTCCTGACTAGACCCTGACTGATACAAAGATCAAATCTTTTTTGCAATGAATGCCTTATAATTTTTCTAGAACTGCCTGACCTATCTCCACTTCTGTATTCATTTGTATTCTAATCCCTTCCAATCAAAGTCTAACCTAGAATTTTGGTTGAATAGTATTTGTTTTCCTTTACCTTTAAATGATCAGGTTTTGTACCTTTCACACAATGACTTTGATGATATTCTCTGATCTTTGGTGGCAGGCAAATTACCTCTGAAGGATCCTTCAGAGAGGCAAAATATCCACAATTTCCATTGAATATGCTTGTAGATCAGAAAGCTTCATGTTCTCTTTGAACAGTGAAAATAAATAGTAAAAGATAAATTTTAAAAAGCCTATATATTTTGACAAATGATATATTCATGTGCCACAGAGAATAAATGACTTCAATAATCATAACTGAATGCTTTGGGAATCACAATATTTTTTACAAATCAGGCTTTATTCCAGGAGATAAGTAAACTACTCATCATCCACTGATTTTGCCTTCATTTGCACTGTTTCTGCTCATTGAAAATGAAAGGCCTCTGTTCTTTTACCTAAATGATTAATGGTACATGCTAATCAAATCTCTCTTTCTGCATAGTTTACCACAAGTGTGAGAAATATTGTCAGAAACTAAATGGACCTTTTGCAGTTGATTGATTTCTCCCAATTTTTGTGATTTTACCCAGCGTCTAAATGACAATATTTAAAAAAATAAATAAAGTAAAAGAAGAAAACTTACACCAAGGTTCTGGTTTCTGATCCACATTTGTGTGGCAGAAAAAACACAATCTAAATAAGTTATTTCCAGAATTTACCTGATAAAATCTCTTGCCTTTGTAAGGTCTTATCAAAACACATTAAAAAAGAAAATTTACATTTTTCTTTTATTATTGTTGCTCCACTGTCTGATAGTGCCAAATGTGAATAAGCTATATTTTGTTCAACCCACTCCTCTTCTAAATTTATTGTACCATTCAAACAACAGAAGACATTTGCTGACAAATATAAAATTTTAAATCTAATGCATGTTATTTGTAAACAAAGAGAGAATGAGTTGTTAAGGGTGTTATTTAATTTTGCGAGTATGTCTACTTTGGAAGGTTAAACATAGCTTTAAAAAATTCAGAGAACCCAAAAGGGTTTTAGTTCTTCATACACAATGGAATTTCTCATAACCTTTAAAACGTAAATGTTATTTCTGATTATCCAAAGGCATAGGGATTATAATATGTATCATTTCCCAAACATATTAAATCACAGAACAACTTTTCTTAATGAGCCATCTTACTAAACAAGTTGCTAGGAGGAAGATAATGTAGCATAATGGTTAAGATAGGGTTTTGGTGTCTGACAGTCCTGTATTCCAATATTTCACATAGGGCAAAGAACTTGACATCTCTGAGCTATAACTATCTCATCTGTATTTGAGATACCATAAACAGCATGTTTTGTATATTCCCTGTGGAATATACAAAGGAATATACATTTATGTGTGTGTGTGTAAAAATAAACAAACAGACAACAGATAGCTATGAAGATTTTTTTGTTTATTAATGCCATCGAGTTAATTCCAACTCCTAGTGACCTTGTGGACAGCAGAGCAGAACCCTGCTTGGTCATTTTGCTCTATCCTCTCACCTTCCAGTGCTATATCAGACAATGCTCCACTGCTTTCATGGACAGATTTTTGGAAGTGAGTGTCCAGGTCATTCTTCCAAGTCTGTCTTAGTCTGAAACCTGTCCACCATGCGTGACCCTGCTGGTATCTGAAATGTGGTAGCATAGTTTCAGCATCACAGCAACACGCAGCTGGCACTGTGTGACAACCAACTGTCTGGTGGTGTGGTTCCCTGACTGGAAATGAACCCGGGCCATGGCGGTTGAGAGTGCAGAATCTTAACCACTAGACTCCCGGGGCTGGCTAGCTATGAAGATAGTTTCCATTATGTGCAAAAAAAAACCTGTTTTAACCCAGAAATGAACAAATCTGCTTGCATGGAATAATTTGAGAAGCACAGGACCAAACTGTAGGTTCCCATCCTCTATTTTATTTAGTCCTTTCAAACCTCTCCACCCCCTTGGTGTTCTTATCCCCACCCCAAGATGTGTCCTCTGTGACCCTGTTCCTCCCCCCCAAATAGTTACCAAAGATGCCCTGATCTTCCATTCTTAACTGGGAATTCAAGTTCTCACTATCAATAAAACATTTACTGATACTTTCTTAAAGAATGGCCCTAACTCAAGGATCTATTTAATTTAAAAGAAAAGTCATGGAGATACAAAAAAATCTTAAGATCCAACATAATGAAGGTCAAATGAGGAAATGATAGGAAGTCATTTTGAGGATTGAGAGGTCTTTTTATCTTCCCCACAAACCTACCGGCTAGGATTATAAACACAGGTTTCTGCATCTATATAATTCTTGTTTACTTTTTTAAGCTAAGCCATTGGCACAGTCCAAGGATCCAAGTCAAAGCAAAATCCCACTTTGTCCCCAACATCCACTTTTTATTAATAGACAAATTAATTTCCTTCTACCATCCTTGCTCTCACTCCCTCACCCACATTCAAATCCCAGAGCTCTCACTAGAGTGAGAATATTCAGTTTCAGCACTGCATCTCTGACAGGTAGGGCACCACCTAATTTAAACATTAACTCTCTTTTCTCTTTGAACAGGGTATTTATTTAAAATGTCACATCCTCATAAAATATCATTTTTATGAGAAACAATGTTTTCTCCAAAATGACAGAGTATCCTTAAATAGGCTCAAATTATACCAACTTTGTAGACTTTCTGAATTTTAAATTACATGATATGATAGAATAGAACATATAGACATTTCCCTGTGTTTGGTTTTCTTTTTTTTTGTCTAGCTTAATATTCCTCTATTATGATTACATGATAACATCAAATGTTAAAATGTTACTGGAAATGGCAGATAATCACAAGGAAAGCTGTGGGAGTTGGCAAAATTCCTGACTATGAATAGTAATGCTTGCTATTTATAAAGCAACTTCCTTCTTAAAAACTCAAATTGCTTTAATGGTTTTATTCTTATATATATATATCTTTGTAGTAAGTAGGGGGCAATACTACCTATTCATTTGTTGAATTAAACTATAGAAAGGAGATCATTTCAGTGCCCTAAAATTCAAGGGTGAATAACACACATGATATTAGAATTCAGGTATCTGAACTGACTCTCACTTTTTGGCTAGATTGAATGGGCCTTATTTCATTCATTGAAAGTTAAACTTTAATTCTATTACTGCATCTAGAAAGAGTATGTTAACCCAATAGGGTTTTATTATTTTAATGCCACACATAATATTATAATAGCAGAACATAATTTTGCTTTCCAATATAATTTTTTTTTTCTTGAGCCTTCAGACTAGAGAGACAATAAAACACTGATAAGTAAATGCCATGTGTTTCTTTTTTGTAAAAACAAATATGACAAATAAAGGAAAGGAGCCTCTTTGGGTGGTAAAAATAAATGAATGACATTCGCTATTTCGGAGGAAACCATACAGAATTATTCTAATGCAGTGACATCTTAGTAAGGTTGAAAATGAAAGAATATTCAGAGGTTTTTATTCTACTACATTGTGACACATTTAGTATAGTTGTTAATTAGTGGGATGCTGATACATGTTTAACAATAGACTCTTGAGGGGGAAAAAGTCGTGATTTGCAACATTTGTCAATTTCTGTGTTGAAAATACTCCCATCATGGCCAGTTTCATGTTGCCCAAAAAGAATCACTGATCAAGAAATTGGAAAGAGACGCACAAGCCAGCATGAACCGACACCCGCACACCATAAGATCTTATATTCCATGCTACATTTCTATTACTATTTGTAGTGGCCATCAGAATGCAATTGGAAGATCTTCAACTACAAGGATGGCAATTAACCAGCACCGGTGCTCTGGAACCGTCACATTTGTGCAAAAGGAGCACCTCCCAGGATGGATCTCAGCCAATGGCAAGATGGCAGGAATACTAAGGCAGGCCCATTCCTGGAAGACTTGGAACTACTCTGACAACAGACTTTGGCTCAAGGACTTCCCAATGGCTTTGCCAAAACTTTCTTAGACTGCTTGGCAGTCTGGGCCACTTCTACCCCACCCTTGTTTCCTCTCTTCCACATTCAGGGTCAGACCTGCATTGAGGTCTCATACTCTCCTAACCTTTCCCATTTTCTCTCACAGGTATTTCCCCTAATAAAATCCTTGAATGCTCATTTTCATCTTATTGTCTTCCTTTCAAAGGACCTGGACTAAATTCTATTTAAGGACTATTGTTATGTAGCAGAAACTATTGTTACTTCATCCATATCACTTGGCCCAACTGGAAGCTATCTACAGCTGCAGCGGAAACTTCTTACAAGCACCTACAACTTCCTAGCACAAGCACCCCTTCTCCTATGCTCAAGCAGCCTGGGAGAAGGCTGGACATGTAGGAGAGTTAATGGCTCCCAGGAATGACTCTCAACCAATGAAGAAGAAAAAGTGGTGGATAAATGTCCCAGTTTTCTTGCCTCTCCATGAGGCCATTCTAAACTATGTTTTACAAGATCACACAGAAGATTCTCAATGGATCCATGCAGTAAGTTGCCAATTACTCACCTTTTCTTTTTTTTTTTTTGGCAATATTCTCTTCCCTGTCCCCATTCCAATATGATGGCTTCCTGGGATCACCTCCCAAATAAACTACTTGTACCCAAATCCATGTCTTTGGTTTTGCATTTGGGGAAACTGAAAATAAGGCACACTGTCAAAATCAAATGAGTTACATTTTAAATTGCTTTAATATAAGGATTCATAAATTCGAAGTGTAGTGAGGTCAGGAAAGTAGAGCTAATGACTGAATCTAGCCAGGTATCAGGAAACAGAGAGGGATGGAGACATGGTAACTGTAGAGCACAGGATCTGTTTAAAGGGGGTGGTAGCTCCTCACTCTCTGCCCATTTGTTATGCAGAAATGTGGACCTAGAAAGCCAGGTCTTGTGATTTTTTTTTTTCACTGAGGAAAATTCACCCTGAGCTAACATCTGTTGCCAATCTTCCTCTTTTTGTTTGAGGAAGATTCGCCCAGAGATAATATCTGTGCCAGTCTTCCTCTATTGTGTATGTGGATCGCCGCCTCAGCATGACTGACAAGTGGTGTAGGTCCATGCCTGGGATCTGAACCCATGAACCTGGGCTGCTGAAATGGAGTGAGCCAAACTTAACCACTAGGCCACGGGGCCGGCCCCCTCAGGTCTTCTGATTTTTACAGAGAAGCTACAAATTCAGATAATACATCTGGGTAAAATTTCAAGATTGTTAAAAAGGTTTGTGGATAAAACAAATATATCTATCTCCCACATGCAGAAGTGGACCTTGAGTTTCTGATCAGTGCTTAGAGATTCTGTACAAGGATCCTAGTGGATTTAAACATGTACAAATGCAAGAATAAACGCCACTCCTTTGATGCCATGCACTTTCAACAATAGCTTCTTGATCTTCCCCTGTTCCGCTTTTTTTATACTCTTGCGAGAATTCCAGGGCTTGTGGCCTCTCAAATTCAATAAGAAAATAGGTGCGTCAACATGGCATCAAGTGCCTTGTGTGATCTATTTATGTGAAGAAGTCAAGAGACAAAAAGAGTTTCATTCTCCTCTCTCAGGCATAAAGCTTCTAATGTTTTAAGAACAGAAGCAAGTTGGGGGAATTCTTATTCTTAAACAAAATGTTGCTAACTTAAAAAGAAACCCTTGAAGACTAAATTTTCTTATGATAACTTGAAACACGTCAAACTTTACCTTGCTTTCAAACTGTATTTACTCTATCTATTGTCTCTGTCTCTTTTTTTAATGCTTCCTAGATAGTGGTAAATTATAGCCCTTCTATTGTCACTTCAAATCTTCAATGCTACAAATATTCCTCCTCACCTTTCCTGCATTCAGTATTTCCTTAGCCTTCTTTTCTTAACTCTTGCTTATCCTTTGTAAGACGTAGCTTGATTATGACCATCTCAGCGAAATTCTCCTTCCTTGAACATCTAGGCAGTGTTAGGAATGCTAGGTGTTTAAAGACGTTTACATAAATCTCTTTGATAATACTTATATTTCATAATTATTATTTATTTTGTTGTCTATCCCTCTACACAGGAATCCTGTTGAGAACTGAGTATATATGAGAACCACATACACTCGTTTATTCCAAAGTCTAGCATAGACTCTGGCATATAATAAGTGATTAACACATATTTTATGAATAGATGAAAGTTCTTGTCTTTTTTTTTTTTTTTTGTGAGGAGATCAGCCCTGTGCTAACATCTGCCAATCCTCCTCTTTTTTTGATGAGGAAAACTGGCCCTGGGCTAACATTCATGCCCATCTTCCTCCACTTTATATGGGATGCCGCCACAGCATGGCTTGCCAAGCAGTGCGTCAGTGCGCGCCTGGGATGGGAACCGGCGAACCCCAGGGTGCCACAGCGGAGCGCGCACACTTAACCGCTTGCACCACCAGGCTGGCCCCAAAAGTTCCTGTCTTAACCTCCATTCCTCTTCCCATTTACATCTTCCCCATCCTCTTCTGCTCCCATTCCAGCAGGACTTATGACAAAAAAATAAATAACACCACAAGGCCTATTCCAGTATACCCCGTGGGTCTTGGAATTTCTTTCTGTCTCCATTTCCTTCTTAATGCCTTGAATGAAAGTGTAAGGGGGAGGAAGACGAAAAAGCAAAAAGGACATGGAGAAGGCATTGATGCAGGCAAATTTGACAATTCTGAGGGATTTGCACTCACTTATTATTGGAGCAGTAGACACTGTACCTCGTTTCAACCTCACTAAAACCCTTAGAGGTAGGGAGCATAAACATTATGATCTCAATTTAGAGAATGCTAAAGAGTGAGGATACTGAGATGTGGCGTAAGCGCATGATCTAGTATGTTCTATTCTTCCTTCCCCACTCGTACATGTCAACAGTGGCAATTTCTTCCAATTTAAAAGCCAGAGGACTATTTTTTTTCCTCAAGTCCCCTCTGAATGACAGACTCCACATCACCTCCTTGTTTCTTTAACTCTTTGCTGTTGCCTCTATTAGCCAGCTTCACTAAAAATCAATGACAACTCAGCTAGAATAAATGAGTAACCTGCTAAGTAATGTTACACAGCTTCCTTTGTAAAGGAATTTGAGGCTGCCTTGACGTCCATCTATCAAGCCTGGTTAGTGCTAATAAAATCAGGCCTCCCACAGTACAGGTGGATGGGCTGGCTGACCCTGCATCTCAAATGATCCATGGTAATTTATGGTTCCTCATGGTAATTAGAAGTCCTGCAGGAAGAAAAAGCTAAATAACTCCCTCTAAGTGATGGATGCTGTCAGGAAACAGGCTTTATATACCTATATTCTCTGTGCCCCTCTAATCAAGTATCTGGAGCAGTTCACTTTGAAAGGCATTGTGTAGATTCATAATTTACAAAGTGGGTCAGATAGAGGGAAGCTAGGAAGAAAGTAGGGATACCTTTAATTCCACATCTGCCCTTGACTTTGCATGTGGAAGCATCTACATTTGTCCGTAAGCAGAGTTTAGAGGAAGACATAACCTTCAAGGTGCCTCTGCTCTCCTTGCTGGGCTGGGTGGAGAAGAGTAACAAAATCTGTAGGGAAGGATTTCTACCTCTGAGAAGATGGACTAAACATACTTTTTCCCTATTCCTCTCACTAAGTACAACTAAAAATCTTGGATACTATATATATAACAAACATAAGGAGATTCTGAAAGGTGGAGAGAAGAAGGCAGATTACCTAGGGGTCTTGAGACCCAAAGAATGATGAGGTATTGAGTTCTCTGGGTTTTCTTTTTGCCTAATATATTCCAGACTTAGAAAAGAAGCTGACAACCCAGAAATGCCAAAGGACAAAAACAGCCCCAACAAAAGTCAGCACTCTCTATCCAAAGGACCAGAAGCAGCAGCCTGGATCAACAGAGAATTTTAGACAATACCTTTCTACTTAAGCCACCACAGAAAAAAAATGTGACCCTACCTCCACCCACTCTAGCAAAGACTGAGCGGGAAGCCTAGACTTCTACCCTTGCCAGCATGGTTTCAGAGAGGCCAGAGTAGGGAGCCAAGAATTTCATCCCACCAGGTAATAACTTTTCCTTCTGGAGTCAATAGAGTCCATGTAGGGAACCTGGATTTCCACTAAAGAATCATAATTCCCAGTCCCAGCTAGGATGGTGGCAGAGGAGGTCTAATGGAGAGTGAGGACATTTATCACCACCCAGTGATAAACAGGTCCACCTTCCATGATGTCAATGGACGCCTCATAGATAAGAGTAACAAGACACTCCTATCTCTTCCAACCAGGGAGATATTAGTGGAGACTCAGTGGGGAACAAGAACACCCACTTAGTAATGAATAAATCTCTCACCCACTTGACTGTCAATAGAGGCTGAGTGGGGAACCTTAACTTCAACTCCCACCTGGCAGTGACAAGGTAGCACACTCCCCTTTCCCCTTTCCACACAGTATCAGAAGAAATGGGCTTAAACAGAAGCTTAACATCCCAAATGTCCAGAATTTAATTTAAAAAATCACTCATCATACCAAGAACTAGGAAGATCTCAAACTGATTGAGAAAAAAACAATTAATAGATGCTACCCCCAAGATAACATAAATGTTAGAATTAACTGACAAAAATTTTATGTAGTCATAATGAAAATGCTTCAATGAACAATTTAAAATACACTTGCAACAAAGGAAAAAATAGAAAAATTTCAACAAAGAAATAAAAGATATAAAGAAGAACCAAAGGGAAATTTTAAAACTTAAAAATACAATAACTAAAATAAAAGTATCAGTGGATGGGCTCCACAGCAGAATGGAAGGGATAGAAGGAATAATTGGAACAATGTACGTTACCCAACCTGAACAATAAAGAGAGAATAAACTGAAAAACATAAATGAAAACTCATGGAACTGTGGGACTATAACAAAGATCTAACATTTGTGTCATTGGAGTGCTGCAAGAAGAGGAGAAAGAGAGTAGGGTTGAAAAAAACGTGCTTGAAGAAATAATGATTTCCCAAGTTTGGCAAAAGAAATGAATCTACAGATTCAAGAATCTTAGTAAACTCCAAAAAAGGATAAACCCAAAGAAATTCACACAAAGACACATCATAATCAAACTTCTGAAAACCGAAGACAAAGAAAAAGACTTGAAAGCAGCAAGAAAAGAAAAAAAAAGAAAACACCTTACCTAGATGGGAAAAACAATTTTAATGAAAGTAAAATTATCATCAGAGACCATGAAAGCCAGAAAGAAGTGGCACAACATTTTTCCAGTGATGAAAGAAACAAGCTACCAACCCAGAAGCCCATATCTAGAGAAATTATCCTTCAATGTTACAGGGGGAATCAAGACATTTCAGAGGAAGGAAACTAAAGAATTTTTTGTCAGCAG
The DNA here is from genome assembly GCF_057802395.1 of Ceratotherium simum simum. Lineage (NCBI taxonomy): Eukaryota > Metazoa > Chordata > Mammalia > Perissodactyla > Rhinocerotidae > Ceratotherium > Ceratotherium simum. The sequence continues at coordinate 26,774,696 of NC_141904.1, forward strand.
GCCTGCCCTAAAAAAATTACTAAGGGACTTTCTTTAAACAGAGAGGAAAGTATAAAAGAAGGAACCTTGGAACATCAGGAGGGAAGAAAGAATACAGTAAGCAAAAATATTGGTAAATATAATAGGCTTTCTTTCCCCTCTTGTTTTCTAACCATGTTTGACCTTTGAAGCAAAAAATATCTATATCAGTGTCCATAGTGGTTCTAAATATATGTAGAGGAAATATTTAAGAAAATTATATGATAAACAGAGAAGGTAAAAGAACGTAAAAGGAGATAAGGTGTATACACTTCGCATGAATTGGTAAAATGACAATAGTCATAGGCTGTAATAAGTTGCGTATATATAATGTAATACCACCAAAAACTTAACAAAGAGATACCCTCAAAAAACTACAGATAAGTCAAAATGTTATTCTAAAAATCTGTCCAAATAATCTACAGAAAATAGAAAAACAAAAAGAACAAATAGGAAACAAAAAATAAATTGGCAGACTGAAGACCTAACATATCAAGAATTACCTTAAATATAAAAGGTCTAAATACACAAATTAAAAGACAGAGAATGGCAGAGTGGGTTAAAAAACATGACATGGGAGACTCAAATCACATATGATGTAGGCAAGTTAAAAGTAAAATGATAGAAAAAGATATATAATGTAAACATTAATCAAAAGAAAGCAGGAGCAGCTATATTAATATCAGACAAAATAGACTTCAGAGCAAAAAAATTACCCAAAACAGAGAATGAATTATATATAATGACAAAAGGGCTAATCTACCAAGGTGTAGCAATCCTATATGTGTATATATAAGAGAGCTACAAAGTACATGAAACAAAAACTGATAGAATTGAAAGGAGAAACAGACAGACACATAATTATAGTTAGAGACTTTAATGCCCTATCTCAACAATTGATAGAATAACTAGAGAGAAAATCAGGAAGTATATAGAATTCAACAATATTATCAATCAACAGAATCTGAACATTTATAGAAAACTCCACCTCAGAAAAGCAAAATACACATTCTTTTCACATTCCCATGAAATATATACCAAGGGCCATATACTTGGCCATAAAACAATCCTCAACAATTTTTTTTAAAAATTGAAATCAGTGAGAATATGTTGGAGCAAAACAGGGTCAAGCTAGAAACAAATCAATAACAGAAATATAGCAGGAAAATCCCCCAACACTTAGAAAAACTTCTTCTAAATGATACAATTAAGAAAACACACTTCTAAATGATTCATGGCCAAAGAGAGTACCAAGGGAAAAATTTTTTAAAACTTACATTGAACTCAATGAAACTAAAAACAGAACATATCTGTGGGATACAGCAAAAGCAGTGCCAAGAGGCAAATTTGTAGCACTAAATGCATATATTATAAAAGAGGAAAAGTCTCAAATCTATAATTTAAGCTCCTACATCAAAAACCTAGCAAAAAAAAAAGAGACCAAAATAAACCTAAAACAAGCAGAAAAAAGGAAACAGTAAAGATAACAGCAGAAATAAGTGCAACTAAAAACAGCAGATCAATAGAGAATATCTGCACAACAAATAGTTGTTTCTTTGAAAAGATCAATAAAATTGCAAACTTCTAGCAAGAATGACAAAGAAAAAAAATGGAGAAGTCACAAATTACCAATATCAAGAATAAAATGGGATAACACTAAAGACCCTAGGGATGTCAAAAAAAAATAATAAGGGACTACTACAGACAATTCTACACAGGTGGAGTTAACAACTTAGACAAAATGGACCAATTCCTTGATAAACACAAATATCACACTCACCCCTTATGAAATAGATCATTTGAATAGGCCTATAATATTAAGGATATTGAGTTAATAATTTAAAAACACCAAAGGAGAAATCTCCAGATCCAATTGTTTCACTGGAGAATTCTACCAAACATTTGAAGTAGCATCAATTCTATACAAACTCTTTCAGAAAATAGAAGAGAACATTTATCTATGCATATTATTAAATTAATGTTAGCCTGATATCAAAACCAAAGACAATAAAATATGGGAAAATTATCAGCACTCATAAAAATGATACAAAATCCTTTAAAAATATTAGGATATAGAATTCAGAAATATATTAAAAGAATTGTACCCCCTGACCAAGTGGGGCTTATTCCAGCAATGCAAGCCTGGTTCAATATTCAAAAATCAAACAATGTAATCCTTGATATTAACAGAATAAAGAAAAATCACATGATCATATCAATTTATGCAGAAAAGAATTTGACAAAATTTGTCATCATGACAAAACCTCCCAGAAACATATGAATAGAGAAGAATATCTTCAACTTGAAAAACAGTATCTGCAAGAAACCTACAGCTAACATTATTCTTAATGGTTGAAGACTGAATGCTTTCTCCCTAAAATCAAGAGAAGGCAAATATATCCATCTCACCATTTGTAGTGCTGGAAATTCTAGCCAGTACATTAAGGCAAATAAAAAATGAACAAATGAATGGATGAATGACATACAGCTTAGAAAGAAATAAACAAAACTAACTCTATCTGCAGATGACATGATGCTCTGTATAGAACATACTTAAGATTCAACAAAAAAACTCCTAGAACTTAGTGAATTCAGCTAGGTTACAGGATACAGATAGGCTATCAAATCTTGATATATGAAAAATCAGTTGTACTTCTATATACTAGCAATGAACAATGGGGACACTCAACACACCATTTACAATCATTCAAAAGACAATGAAGTGGGGTAAATCTAACAAAACATGTATGCTGAAGCTACACAATGCTGAAGAAAGAAAGAAAAAATATATCAATAAATGGAAAGGCATACAGAATTCACAGATTGGAAAACTCTACCTAGTAAGGAAATGAATTCCTATAAATTGATATACAAGTTTACAACAATTCCTATCAAAATCTCAGCAAGAATTTTTGTAGATATAGGTAAGCTTATTCTAAAATTTGTGAAGAAAGGCATAGGAACTCGAATAACTAGAACAATTTTGGAAAAAAAGAATATAATGGAAGGAATCATTTTCCTGATTTCAAGATTTGTTATATCTTACATAGTAATCAACACAATGTGGAACAGAAAAGCGAACTTAGAAGTAGCTCACAAATATGCTTAAGTGATATTTGACAAAGTTGCAAAAGCAATGCAATGAAGGAATGAAGGCCTTTTCAAACATTGAACATCCATAATCCAAAGAAATAAAATATACAAAATGAACCTTGATCCAAGCCTCACATTTTATACAAAAAATTAACCAAAATGAATCATGGTCATAAGTGTAAAACAGAAAACTATCTATAGGTCAATGGAGGGTGTAACAATTTTTTTTTTGTGTGTGTGAAGAAGATCAGCCCTGAGCTAACATCCATTCCAATCCTCCTCTTTTTGCCGAGAAAGACCGGCCCTGAGCTAACATCTATTGCCAATCCTCCTCCTCTTTTTTTTTTTTCCCCCCCTTTTTCCCCCCAAAGCCCCAGTAGACAATTGTATGTCAGTTGCACATCCTTCTACTTGCTGCATGTGGGGCACCACCCCAGCATGGCCGGACAAGCTGTGCGTCGGTGCACGCCTGGGATCTGAACCCAGTCCGCCAGGAGCAGAGCACACGCACTTAACTGCCAAGCCACAGGGCTGGCCCCAACAAATATTTTTAATTCTATTTTTTAGTCTTGGATTATAGGAGTTTTGTATGCTTATCCAAAAGTAAAACTATGTAAAGAACAGTTCATTCAGGTAGTAAATATTATACAACAAATAAGAAACTTAGAATAATTAATGTTTTGCTACATTATGTTATACAACATTGATTTAAGATTTATTTAGAATTTGGGAATTAATGATTTGGGTAATTCAGAATTCTTTTTTGGATTCTCCATAACAATCAATAGTGGTCTCTGCTCTAGCACAGAAGCTAAGAGTGAACAATATTTTTGATTATTTTTTAAAAAATATCAGTGATTAGTAAATTAAAAATAAATAAAATTACATTTTTCTAAGTCTGGGGCGGGAGGCTCTAGTTAGAACTTAAATGCTCATATGAATGTATTATCTCTGACGTGGGGAAATTTGCTTCATTTTTATTAGGGATTACCTCCTTTAAAAAAGGGAGTGAAGAGGGTGCCAGCCCCATGGCATAGTGGTTAAATTTGGCACACTCCACTTTTGCAGCCTGGTTTCCTGGGTTCAGAGCCCAGGTGTGGACCCACACCACTTATCAGCCATGCTCTGGCAGTGACCCATGTGCAAAGTGGAGGAAGACTGGGAAAAATGCTGGCTCAAGGCTAATCTTCCTCAAGCTAAAAAAGAGGAAGATTGGCAGCAGATGTTAGCTCAGGGTGAATCTTCCTCAACAACAACAACAAAAAAAGGAGTGAGGGAGATACGTTCTTAAAATGACATAAATGCAAAAATGTTTGCATCTTCCCATTTCATTCTATCCACTTTCCTCTCCCTTACCAGGAACAGGTTCTTCTTCTTCATTTAAATAGTCACCCAAACTTTTAAAAAGGGAACATAGGAGAAAAGAGAAAATATTTGAAATTTTATCCTTCTTATTTTATACCTTAGAGAAGAGATGTCCAGCAGAAATATAATGTGAGCCACAAATGTAAGCCACATATGTATTTGTACTAGCTATATTTTATAGCTACTAAATTATCAAGTAGCTATATTTTAAAAATTAAAAGAAATAGATTAAATTAATATTAACAATTTAGTTTATTTAACCTAATACATTCAAAGTAATATCATTTCAACATGTACTCAACATAAAAAATATTAGTGAGATACTTTACATTCTTTTCTTGTGCTGAGTCTTTGAAATCTGGTGTGTATTTCACACTTACAGTGCATTCAATTCCGACTAGGCACATTTCAAGTGCTCAGTAGCCACTGCCTAGTGGCTCTCGTATTGGACAGGGCAGCTTAGAGAATAAATAGAAAATGTTTTCTTTATTCAAAAAGATTTCATGTACTTATTGCAGCCATAATATTTCCTTGGCGTGCCTACAATCTTCTTATATTTGTGCTGCTGTATTAATCTATAGATTAGAATGGACTTTTTAATAGTAATATACAATTACATATTCAAGGTTGGTTTATTTTTTCATCAGGTCTTTATTTCTTTTTGTGAACTAAAAATTGTCTGTAATTGTGTGCAAAATCAAGAACAAACTGCAACATTTTGCAATAGTTCTGTAGTAGTAATAGAATAATAGATCACATTCATCAAAAAGCATAAGACATGCTCTTGATTTTTTGTTGTTGTTGTTGTTGAGTTCTCCTAAAAGACAATATGAAGGTAGGCAAGGTCTGTAACTGAAATAAGAAGTCATAAACTATCATTCAATTGAGAAATAAACTGTTTAACTACTACTCAGTAGGAATTCCAGGGCAATAGAATCATGTGTTGGAGGTCCCCAAAGGTCCAGAAAATACGATCATTTTGCCTATGCAAATAGCAAATAGAACAAATGGCCAAATAGAACATCCTGTTAAACTTGCCCTTCTTTCTTTGGGATTTGGTCTTTTACTTTACCTTTATTTTAGTCATCTCCTGGCATTCTGCGCTGATAGAATTCAACCACCATCTCCCATCTCCATGGCTACTACCCTCTTCTACGCCACCGTCATTTCCTGTTTGGATTGCGATAATAACCCTCAGAACTCTCTCCCTCCTTCTACCTGTTTTCACATGTCTATTCTGAACTCTGACCAACCAGAGGAAATATGTCAAATTATGTAATTTCTCTAGGAAAACTTTGCAATGCTTTCATTTTCCCTTAGAGTAAACACAAAAAAGTCCCCAAAGTCATACAGACCGTGGTCTCCATTATCTCTTAGACTTCAGCTCTTACTGTTCTTCCGATTCTCACTCTATCTCAAACACTCTGGCCTCATTGATGTTCTCTGAATAAATGGGTAAAGAACTCCATTCTTTGTGGAGCTGGCAAACTCCACTCATGTGTTCTTTACACTGACTATTCCCTCTGGCTAGAATGTTCTTTCCCAAATATCTACAGTTTCTTTCTCATCTCCCTCAACTCTTTGTTTACTTTCATTTTTTCAATGAGGTCTATCCTGACCACTATATTTTAAGTTGCAACCCAACTCTATCTCTACCCCCAGCTTCCTAATCCCTCTTTCTCCTCTCTCTCAACACTTATCATCTTCTAATATACTACGTAATTTATAGTTACTTATTGATCGTGTCAATTTAATTTTATGCTGTGAGACGTTAGAATGTAAACTCCATCAGTGTAGAGATCTTTGTTTTCTCTTAATGTTGCCTCCAAGTTAATGAATGAGTTTTGATGTTTGTGCTTCTCCATGGTAGAAATATTAAATTTTAGCCTTTATCCCTCACACTTCCTTTTCCTTTACCCTGATTTATACTTGTCATTTACTGTCTATGTATCATTTATAACCCTAACAGGTTGTACATTTTAGTTAGCCATTTTGTTTAATGTCCCTCACTCCCAGTTGAATATATATTACCCAAGAGCAGGGAATTTGTCTGTTTTGTTTACGGTTGCGTTCCCCACACCTAACAGAATGCCTACATGCTGTGGTAGATATTCAATATATATCCATTGAATACATAAATGAATTGGAGACCAGCAATTTTACACTTCAGTGAGCTATCTGGTGCATTTCGACTGTGGATTAACATCAAGAGAACTTTGACTTCTGTGAGAAATCCAGAAGATTTTCACTTCTTCATGTCTATTCTATTTCTTTCATTATTTTCTTGCCAATGAGTAGTATTTGACCTTTCATCATGGCTCTGCATACACAAACTTGGCAATGAATGAATAGTAAGAAAAAATAACCCAATTTGGCATCTTTGATTAATGAACTGAAGATAAATTCTTTCAGGCACAATTCACGAGGCAACATGAAACCAGAGTAACTTCATTAAATTGTTAAGATAGTCTGTAAAGTAGAAAACATACAAATAGAGTAAAGTAAGGATTAGCAAAGGATAAAGTAATCATGCATATACAGAAAGAATTCTTTTCTTAAAACCTCCTTGGATTGTGGCTTATCAACACTAACTGTATTATTCAGTTAGTTAGGTGACTAACTGGCAATAATTCACATGTATTTGAATCCAAAGCTTTTCAGCAAGGTGTGAGGTTTCAGCATGACTGGCTAGTGAGGAGAAACAGGCTACTCTAGCATGTACGTGATTAGAGGACATTATGTATTTCTCATAACTGAGCCATTTTAGAGAAATAGCAGCAGATCTGAATAAGTAAACCTGAACCAGTGTGTGGAATCTCCTTTGGGACTTCTGCTTCAAGCTGGTTTTTTGGCTTTTTCTATTCTTATTTAAAGCTGGAAAACTCCTTCCTATACATTACAAATTGGCTGGGAACATATGACTATCTATGTCTGACTGCCTTATTTTAGATGTCAACAATCGTCAACTGTCTGGATAATTAGCCAGAAGATTAAGAGGATGTAGATGTGCTGAAAACTTCAGGATGCTTTCAAAATTAAATATGTACAATGTTTAATTTGTTACTAAATATGTCACTTTTAAAACATTCTCAAAAATAAACATCCTTAACTCAACTATACACTACCCAAGAAATCTCCATTTTCTCCACAATGAAATCCTACATGCAAAAACTGGATTTAAACACAAATAATAAAGTAAAACCAATCATCTGATTAATGTAAGTAAAATTTCTCAAATCTTACTTCTAAAATTAAAAAAATGATGGGTTGAAAAATAATGAGTGTTTTGGCTTGAATATTTAGATCATTACTTTTTGCCTAGTTCACATTCTGTGTGGATTCAAAGTCAAGGTAACCCAGAATAATAGATGGAGATTGGTGTTTTGTGGCTCAAGGAATTCAATATGGTAAATCAAAGTGGCCAGAGTGGCTTCCTGGAAATGAGATATGGCAATGCCAATATTCAATGATCGTTTTATTTGCCACCACATGATATTATCCATTGTGTGCTTGAAACGCATGCATTCCAAGTGTGTTTGGTAAGTCTGAGTACAATACAAAGATGAGAAGAAATATCAGCTGTTTCTATGTCTCACCTATGACCTGGTTGTGGCAGACGGTTTAGAGACTAAATAACATACATGTGGAAGTAAACCATGCAAAATGGAGATCTAAAAAGTATAAACTAAACCACAACCCAACAAAACATTTAGGTACCACAGATAGGTAAAATGATTACTAGTGTATGAATTAATAGAACAGATGAACAGAATGCACTTTGATTGTGATTTCTTATCATTTGTTTGCTTTTGCATAATTTAGTCATTAAGCCGTTAGAGCTTGTCACTAAAAGAAAATATGATCAAATTTAAAAAAAGGTTAAATTTCATACCCCCTGAATTTCACAGCAGTAGCCTACATTCAATACACAAATCCTTAATATTAGAGTATAGGTACACTAATAATTTGTTAAAACTTTTATGTATATTAACCTCAGTTGTAGTGTTGGTTTCTTTTGTAGAGAATTATATTCAGAAATCTATAAACTAAAGATAGTTCCAAAACATTTTTCTTTCTTTTTTGACTTAGCATCACAGGAAACTAATAAGCACCAGAACCTATATATTTAACCCCAGTGCATTTCTCATTTTTTCTTTTAAAGCACAACAGAAAAAGTCAGTTTCTCTACCTAAACTTACCATTGTTTTTCCTCTTTAGTTCCCTAGTCATCAGAACTACTAAAAAGCTATTTTATGACAAATGGGATCATCATGATAATGGTCATCATCAGTAGAAGTAGTATTTTCTATTCTACAAAATACATAGACATTATAATACAATGTACTCTGGGTGTCTTTCTCAAAGACTTCCAAGAAGAATTTAGAGGAAGAGGTTATTACTTTACAGCTTTAAGTATCCTGAATATAATATATCTTTGTTTTAGATAAGAATCTCTAACCACGGTTAAATTGCAATTAGTTATTTAGTGGCTGCTTCTCCATTTTATGGATTATCCAAGTCCTTTGCTTCTCCTGTCATTAATTCCAGGCTCTTTAGTTCTTCTTTCTTTCAGTAGATGGGGAAAGAATGAGGAGCTAGAGCTCAAAGTAACCTTGGATAAATGTGGAAGTTAAAACTGCTAGCCAAGAGGAAGTTTGGAATAATCTGGGGACAAAGTAGTCAGACACTGAGGCATTTTAGGCAGCTATTTATATGGCGTAAATTAAAGGAAACCTTCCCAAGTATCTTTCTAACGACCCAATGTATTCATTTTCTATTGCTGCTTTGGCAAATCGCCACAAACATAGTGACTTAAACAACACAAATTTATCATCTTGTAATTCTGTAGATCAGAAGTCTGACATAGGTCTCCCTGAGCTAAAATCAAGGTGTAAGCAGGTCTGCGTTCCTGGAGCTTGTAGGGGAGAATTTAAAAAACTTGCCTTTTCCAGTTACTAGATACTACCCACATTCCTTGGCTCTTGGCCTCTTCCCTCTGTATTCAAAGTCAGCAATGCCACATCTCTCTGACCTTTCTTCCATCATTACATCTCTCTCTGACCACAGCCAGGAGAAGTTCTCCACTTTTAAGGACTGGTGTGTTAAAGTTAGCCCACACAAATCATCTAGAATAATCTCCTCATCTCAAGGTCTGTACCCTAAGTTGCAACTGCAAAATCCCTTTTGCCATGTAAAATAACATATTCACAGATTCTGGGGATTAGGGCATGGATATCTTTGAAGGGTCTTTATTCTGCTTACCACACTCAGGGAATCCCAAATTTTCACATTGCTTTTTTTATTTTCTAGGTAAAACTGTAAGTAACACTACCAAAATACCTACAGAACCCAAGAGTAATAGCTCCCCTTTACTGAGTGCTTATTATTTTTCAGATACAAATAGTATCACATAATTCTCACAACAGTCCCACGAGGTAGGTAATATTTTTATTACAGTTTACAGATGGGAAGAGGAAAGATATTTGCTTGCGTCAAATCACACAGCTCTGACCAAGCACAGCGCAAAGCCAGTATTCCCTTCCAGGCTCTCCTGGCTCCAGGTTCTACTCTTGACTCTCTGTTACTTCATAAGTAGTTTATTCTCAGGTATTTACACTTTGACTCAAAGAGGCTTACTAAATGAAGGCCATGAGGGAGATGGAAGGGCGTGGCCTAAAGCGGTGGTTCTCGAACTTTAGTGTATATCGGAATCGCCTTAGAGGGCCTGATACAATACGGAGTGCTGGCCCCCATCCCTAGAGTTTCTGATTCAGTAGGTCTGGGGTGGGGCCTGAGAATCTGCATTCCTACAAGTTCCCAGGAGATGCTGTTGCTGTTGTTGGACTATACTTTAAGGACCACTGGCCTAGAGAATGAAAAGCCTGAGTTGGGGTGAGGATCTGCCCCAAATGTTCTTGGCAGAAAGTGAACTTGAAGGAAAGGGCGAAAAAAAAAAAAGAAAGAAGTCATTGAATACTATAGAGTAGAGGCGTTGGAGAGAAAAAACTAATAAGTTAGCCTAACTCCTATGAAGTAGAACAATTTGACGAGGGCCATTTGTTTAGGTAGTGACAGAGCTGGGTCTAAAACCCAAGTCTCTACAGGTACAGAAAAATTGTTGAGAACATCATTTATTTTTAGCATTTCCTGCATCTGACTCTGTAAATGGATTTAATTATCTACACTCTCTCTGTTCTTATGTCAGCAGATAAGTGGAAGGCTGGCATCCAAGGTCTGTTTGACCAATTGCTTTGAAAAACATTGGAACACTTGGGGTATAAATAAAGAGTGAAATCTGTTTTTATTGCCATCATTTTATTAATTTAGGCTATGCATAAAGTACATGCTATTTGAACATCGGGAGGATTTTGCTAAATTTTTTCCCCCCAAAGAATGTCATTTTGGAACAAGGTCTTGACGTGCTGTTTCTCATGTTTCTCGCTAAAGTTCCCTGGCAAGGCATGTGCTAATAGCCTGGCTCCACTGAGCATCTGGCTGGCACTAGAACAACCCTAAGAGAGACAGAAGGACCTGCTCTTCATCATCTTTTCAGAAAGGATTTCAACTCTCTGGAGCTTGGCGGGAAGTTGTGTCTTTGCTTCATCATATTCTAACATTGACATTCTTTTTGAAAGCCTATTTATTCAGGTTTCTGAAATATCTTCTCTGACACCGAGTATGGTCATCATCTGACCATAAGATAATCAAAAGAACCTGGGAAACATTTGGAATGAAATGTATGGCATGCCTTACAATTGAGGCGAAAGGGGAAAGTGAGATGAGGCAGATGTAAGAGCTACAGCTATGTGCTGCATTTCTGGATGTCAGCAGTGTTGAAATATGTAGCTTAAAGCAAATGTAGATCAGCAAAGGCCTGGAATAGAAATAACACTCTGTTTCCTGGGATGATTCATTTAAAGAGGCTATTTATTGCATACATAGTTTCAAGACCACGTGCCTATTTTCTTCTATGAATGTTCAGACGTAAATATATTTTACTGACCCTAAAATTTGCCTGACATTCTCTCAAAAAAACGGGAGGAGGAGTTCATCTCCTAAGCATGCAATATCAGTTTCAAACATACAAGATTACCATAGTAACAATTGATGTCTTTAACATGAGGTCACCAAGGATAATATTTGGTCCTCGATTGTTGATTTGAGTCAGAGATTAAGTGGAACACAGCTCCCCAGGCCACATCTTCATTGGAAAGGATGAAAGTGTCAAGAATGTCTTTCAGCCACGTGGAGAGTTAAGCCCTGCATCTTTGGCTCTCCTACTGGAAGTCTTCCATTTTGGTTCTCTGTCAGAAATCTGCCTAGGAATTCTCTGGGCTGTGGTGGTATGTGTAGGATATGCCCAGGATTCAACTTAACTTCTGTGGCTTTGGGTAAGAATTTGAGCTAATTTAGAGCTCTTTGACTTGGAGGCAAAGCCACTCAGAGAGAGTAGCCAGAAATCATGCCATGGGATACAGGTGTTTCCTAGGTTGCTGTTTAAAAGATTGTACATCTCCAGTCTGTACATCAAGCCCTCACTACGGAATCAAACCACCTTTTCTTGGTCATATTTAAACGTGCTCTTCATTTGCTTGGCTAGTTCTGTCTTTTTCCTTTTTTGCCAGTCATGTCATCTCTTTCCATTCAGGAATAGTTCCAGTAATCTACTTAGGATATTTTTATCGGAAGACTGTACAACAAATGTACCCTATCCTCTGGCCCTCTCCTGCTTTAAGGTAATTTCTCTCCCTCTTTATGATCCTACAGCTTATTATTGCAAACAACAGCACATTCAAATAGTTCCCTACTGCCCTTTAGCTTCATAAACAAACAATAGCTATAACAAACACATAGATTTGCATTCCATCTGCAAGCTCCTCTTTGAGGATCCATAGCACTTTAAAACTCCGTTCTGAACAGGACGCACGGAAATAAGAATTACCTAGGTAAAAATAAATTTAAAGTAAAATTCAGTTTTATTAGGTATTGTCTTCAGAGAGAAATTTATAGTGTACTAAAGAAAATAACTCCATCACTGTAGTGCTTCACTGAGGTCACAGAAAGTATATTCCACATAAGATTTTCTAAGACCTTCTCCGGGGTTGGCAGAGTGGTTGATGATGATGATGATGATGATGATGTCACTTTTATGTTTTTCTAATTCAAATCACTTAACATAATCTGAGTAATCACTTAAGTTTCCAGTGTATAGTAAATATTTGCAGAGAACTTTGGAGTTTCCAAAAATATTATTGTGCACTATCAAAGGTATTCTTTAAAATAATCCTATGAGTTAGCATTATTACATCCCACTTTTAAGATGAGGTATCTGAGGTACAGGGAGTGATGTGGCTTGCCTAGGATCAGACAACTGGTGACAGAGTTGCCCTAATTCCAGTGCTCTTTTCACAATACCAGTGGTTCTAAATTTTGCCTCTGAAGCTTCCTATTACAAGCACCTGGAGAGTTTTGAAAAACATGTCAATGCCCAGGCCCCAACCCAGAAATAGTAAATCAGAATACCTGAGAGTAGGGCCTAAGAATCAGTATTTTCTAGAAATTCCTGGGGAGATTCTGATGTGCAGCCAAAGGTAGGATCCGTAGCATTAATCTGAATGGCTTCCCTTATCATAACTAATATTGGGGCATAGATAATTTAATCAACTCAACATCTTGTAGCATAGGCTGCTGGGATAAAAGCAAAAGAGCTAGCATGCCATTTTTTATCTCCCATTCTCCTTCAGCGAGTGTTTTAGGGTATGTATTTAGCAATGGATATATGATGAAAACGAGAGGATATTTAATGCTAATGACTAAAAGAACCCTTGGAACAGCAGGAACAGCATACAAAGCAAGCAAAGAGAAGGTCCTAACTAGTGGACTTCATTGAATATTCAGGTTTCACTAGTCCCATTACCATGTGCCCCACCCCCTCTTCTCACCGAACCAATCATTGATGTCAGCCTTTGGCATGTACTCAAGAGAGCAAACTCAGGCCAGGAGAAGTGACTGGTAGAAATGCGGTCCCTGACCAAATTTACACCCATTACTTTTTTTCTCTAGGTTGGTTACTACTGAACTGTGAACTTACATTCAAAATGGTCCTGACCTTTATTTGACCAGTCATTCTAAATACTCCTGCATTTCCTAGTGAAACAGAAAAAGCATTTTGCAAATATCAAGTCTATGCATTTACTCTACCCTCATGCCTTTTAATCAGCCTTCTTTCAGTCTCAGAGAAAGGAGGCTTACCTCCTAAAATAGAAGATAGAATGGTCTGATACTGACCTGTTTAGTGTGACACTAGATTAGAAGACAAGATGTGAGGAGAGAGAATTCACTAAATTCCATGATCCCTTCTTTAGCTGATCGAGAGCTATGCTTGGTAGATGGAGTAACAAAAAGTTTTACATAAAGGTGACCCAGGCAGGAAGAGCAAGTTTGAGGAAGACTCCTTTTGTTTGCTAAGAATGAAGAGAAGGCAGGCAAAAATGGTAACAGAAGCAAGGCCATAGATTATGTTCCAATTTCTCTGCTCCAGGGCTTTGAAAGATTGTGATAGAGTGGAGGGAACCTCAAGTGCTCCTGCGCTGCCTTAGGCTTTGGAAGAACCCTGCGTGTTCGTTCACTTACTCATTCAACGGATATTTATTGAGCACCTACTCAGTGCTGATTTCTGTTCTAAATGACAGAAATAAAGCAGCAAACAAAACAAACAGAAATCCTGCAACCTGGCGGCCCCCAGAGCTTGGTGAGGCAGATCTGTTTCCACTCCTCAGGCTCCCTCAGTTCCCATGTAACACTGATAATAGAAGAGGGGAGCTTTGTTAGTGGGTGACTTAAATCTGAAAGGAAGATATATCTATTGAATTACCCAAACAGAGACTGAGTTATTCAGGGAGTCTAAACCGTTAAATTGGTCTGAGATTACTGAATTAAACTGATAGAAAGTTTTTGGTTCCCTTCTCCCAGGGGCACACAGTGTTCTAGAGCATATCGTATCAATTAGTTCTAAAAAAAACAAACAAAAATATGTTTCTTGACACACATATTAGTAATTTTGCAACTCTGTTCTATTAGGGAACAAGGGGATATAGTGAGACAACAGAATACCTGGGACCAGGGAATGAATGGGACAAGATGTCGTCATTGCTTATTGTCAACACTGGTAAACCAAGGAGCCCTCAGAGTCAAGATCATCAAGAAATGGATGGTTTGGAAAAATAATATATTACTGTTGTTTATTTGTGCTGCTGCATTTTCTAAAGCCCTTTAGGCTGAGAACTAGAACTGTTTCCCTAGTTACAAAGATCAACTTCCTAGGAAAAAAAGCAGTATAGATAAGCTGCTTTAGTCATTAAAATTAGATAATGCCATGCATGAAGGAATTTGTGTGTATTTATGTATATTCTAAGTCATTGAAACAGCTGTTATGAACTGCTGTAGATTTTTAAAAATTCTCATGATTATGTAGAACCCTCCTATAAGATATGGAAACCAAATACTTAGGTCCTCTGCCTAAGCATCATTAGCCACATCTCAGTTTTCATCCTTAGTTAGACATCCATTTAGTCTTTGACTTTGTCTTACTTATTTTTTACTCTCACTAGACTCTCCATCTTATTGGTCTGCGGTGTCTCTAAATACATCATTAACAATTTTACGATCAAGGGGTTATACAGAGTCTCATCAAAAGATCTAAGAGGAGCCAGCCCAGTGGTGTAGTGGTTAAGTTTGTGCGCTCGGCATCGGCGGCCCGGGCTTCACAGGTTCGGATCCCAGGCACAGACCTACGCACCGCTTGTCCAACCATGCTGTGGCGGTGTCCCATATAAAGTAGAGGGAGATGGGCACAGAAGTTAGCCCAGGGCCAATCTTCCTCAGCAAAAAGAGAAGGATTGAGGCCGGCCCTGTGGCTTAGCGGTTAAGTGCAAGCACTCCGCTGCTGGTGGCCCAGGTTCAGATCCCGGGCGCGCACCGACGCACCACTTCTCCGGCCATGCTGAGACCGTGTCCCACATACAGCAACTAGAAGGATGTGCAGCTATGACATACAACTATCTGCTGGGGCTTTGGGGGTAAAAAATAAATAAGTAAATAAAATTAAAAAAAGAGAAGGATTGGCAAAGGACGTTAGCGCAGGGCTAATCTTCCTCACACACACACACACACACACACACACAAAAAGATCTAAGAGCTTTGGCAGAATATAACTACTTCTAAGAAGATTCCAGCATGGCAGAAGACTGTTTTTAGACGTTCCTTTTGCCCATTTAGTGTCAGTTACATATCCACAGTCCTTGGCATGTTTCCTAAGTATGGATAAACGCAATGAGATACTCAGTGTGATCCAACCACAGCTACTCAATTTTCTACTCATATTCATGAAAGAGTTTGAAGTGTAAGGCAATGGGTACAATGAATGCAATTCAATGGTAATGATGATGAAAGTAAGCAATTCTCCTCCAAGAAAGATCATCTTTCCCTGGTTCATTAATTGGTTAAAGACCTTGGATCAGCATAAAATGCCTTTAGCTGGTAATTAGCATGCAAATAAGCACTGGCCCATGGGCCCAGGATTTAAAAGAAATGAGATCGGGCTTAAAAAGAATGCTAGAGGCAAGCGTATTTTAATAAAAATAAAAAATAATTCCCAAAGCACTGGTAATATTTGCTTTATGATGTTTTCTTTTTTAATCTTGCAAACCACACCTTGAGAGTTGACTCTATTATTAAGATTCACCATTGAGGTCACCGGCATGAATTCTTTAAGAAATAACTGTTAGAACATGTTGCTTCTGGGGAAAACCTGTGGGTTTTCCATTAGGAAATTTATGAAACATTTATATTTGGTGCACAAAGCTAGGGCTTTATACAACAGTAAATTTTGCAAAGGTTATAAAGTCACTGCAGGTATAATAAATTTGGAACCCCAATACCAACTCCACATCTCAAAGCTAGCAATCAACTTTGCATTTTTCAAGATAGGCTAGACTATGAGACTGTAACAAATTAACTCCAGGATTTCAGTGACTTAACACAAGTACAGCTGATTTCTCACTCGGGCTACATTTCTAATGCAGATGAGCAGGAGCCGCTTCTCCACATTGTCCCACAGGGACCCAGACCGTGTGAGGCTCTGCACCATCTGGAACACATGCCGTTGGCTCTTGAACGCTTCACACTATAAGTGAGATTTGGTAATTCTGCTTTGAGCCCATTGGCCAGCAGTGGTCATCTGGGCCCACCTAACTGGACAGGGGCTGAGAAATGTGGTGGAGCATACATTGAACATTACTGTATGATTTTACCAAAACCTTCATGTCCTGCTTTGCTACAACAAACTTGGTCAAGCTTAGGGTCACCAAAAGGCTTTTTCAGAACAAGAATAAGAAGAAAATGTGGACATTTTCTCTAGAGTGGTGTAACAAAGATGACTATGAAGGAAGGAAGGGGGTGCGCTGACCACTTTCGTGTGGTGTTTAAAATGTTATCTCTGTTGAATTCTACCAAAGTGCTCCTAGTTTTAAATTTTTTAAATTGTTTATCTAGATTAATATGTCTCAATCTTTTTTTCATTATCTCCCCCCAAGGAGACTTTTTAGACATTTGTTTTTCTAAACGACCTCCTCATGAATATTAATACTACAGATATACTGTTTATGTACCATATGTATATCTCAGCTTTACACATAAAAACAGTCAGGCATTTTTGTCCTCCAAGAACCAATTTTTAGCCCCTTGGAGGTGATGTTACCCCCCTTGAGAATGCATGATCTAAATTTAGCCGAATAAAAAAAGAAACATAACCTATATTCTAGAATTTAGATACTTAATTTCTCATACTTTGGGTAGTTCTATCATATTTTCTACAGCTATAAATTGTGTGTGTGTGTGTGTGTGTGTGTGTGTGTGTGTGTGAGGAAGATTGGCACTGAGCTAACATCTGTTGCCAATCTTCCTCTTTTTGTTTGAGGAAGATTGTCCTTGAGCTAACATCTGTGCCAATCTCCCCCTATTTCATGTATGGGATGCCGCCACAGCATGGCTTGATGAGCGGTGTGTAGGTCCGTGCCCAGGATCTGAACCTGCGAACTCCAGGCTGCCAAAGTGGAGTGTGTGAAATTAACCGCTATGCCACTGGGCCAGCCCCTACACCTATAATTTTTTCCCGTGAGCCATTAGGAGTCATGTGTCCCCACCCCCATTTTCCCTATTTCTCCACCAAAACTATGAAGTCAACAAAACTTGGTGATTCAGAGCACAGGCTCTGGAATCAGTTAGCACACTTTCAAATCCTACCACCCTCACTAGGGAAATCTTTGCTCTAGGACAAGTTATTTAGACCCTCTAGACCACAGGGGGCTAAAACTCTCTGTCATGTGCCTTAATCTTGTGTCACCATAGGCTTTCATCCTTATTTTCTGGTTGGCAGTGCTGCCTCCCTGCCTTCCTTCCCCAGGGTCACTAAGGACTGTCAGTGTTAGGTTCTGAACAAGGAAGCACAGGAATCCCTTTGGTTTGGGAAGGGCCCAAATTTGCGTAGAAGGGCAAATGCTCTTTTTTATATTGTTGGTCCACATGCCCTAAAAGTATTAAGACTGAAGGTTAGGACACTCACACACATTTTAAAGAAACTGCCTCCCAGCAGAAATAACAGCTGAGGGAGAAAAGAGCTATAACGTCTGCTGTGGTTTCTCTAAATATGTTTACAAGAGCCATCTGTGAGGGAGAGTGGAAAGAACACTAACTGGGCTTGGAATTAAAAGTTCCGAGGTCAAATATTATGAGCATCATTTCCCAGCCAGGTGAAACTTGGGCAAATCACTTAATCCCATCAAGCTTTGGTTTCCTCATCTATAAAATGGGGATTATGATGTTTATTTCATTGAAGGGTTTTATTGGGCTCAAACGAGTTAGTATTGATGTATTGATGAGAATACTCAGTAGAGACTAAGGTTCTACCTGAATCCAAAAGATTATTATTATCTCCACTGACTTTCACATGTACTTTGGTCCATGAATTTTTCCAATTACTGTGGGAAAGGGGGATGACGTTCTGATTACCAATTTTTCATCTATCTATCTATCTATCTATCTCTCTATCTATCATCTATCTATCCATACATCCCATATCATGATCCCATTCAATTAGAAAAGGTAGTGCTATTGAATTATAATCTGAAGACTCACTCCAAGGCCTGATGTTAATTTTTAAAATGTCTGAGATCCCCAAAAAAGCACTAAATCTGCCACATTTTACCCTAACATCTGCCAAATATATTCAAGACTAGATGGCTTTGAATGGCCAGAAATCCACATCTGCATTCTCTTTTCCTTTCCTTTTTAGCTAATGGAGTGAAAATCTGTTAAAAAGAACCTACCTCCACACCTTGGACTAGTTCCAGCTGTCTGTGTAAATAAGGCTATAGGGAAGAATAGAAATCGAGGACTTTTGGAGTTCAGTATTAGCATGGCTCCTTTGGGCAGATGCTAAAGATCATAAAATGCCAGGAGTTCACATGCACAGGATAGAATCGGAAATCTCTCAGGATAAAGGGTAAAAGTGGCAGGTGCAGATCAAGTCACCTGGGAAGTTTCCTTCCGCCCTCCTTGCACCACCTCTCTTACCTCAACATGCAAATAAATGCGAAGAGATTGATCAAAGAGGCTTAAGAAGTTATCGTAATTTGGGATCTTATGAAAATCTCTCAGAATTGGATATAACAAGGGATATTAGTCACTCCCAGGATATGTGATGTCCCACAAGGAAAAGAACAAGCCCCGGGGTTTGTGCCAACCAGTTCTCCTAGGATCCAGGTGATGAAGGAGTAGAGCTGGGATGGGCTTCTGTTTAGCTGGCAGAACCACACTAGGTTTCCAGTTCTGTGCTACATAATAGATTCCTTCCCGTATTAGCAGGAAATTTTGAGCTGCTTTACAAAATATTTAAAAAATGGATGAAACAGTATATCATTAGTATTTTTTATAATATGCAATGTCAAGTTTTGCAAACAATGTACTATTTTATCCATGACCTGTAAATTGACCTTGGTAACTTGCTCTTGCTCTGGCATCTCTTTCTCCTGCCAGTCTCCTTCTGTCTTATCACTGCCAGTCTATTTATCAAGACAGATGCCTAGGACACGGGAATTGCGATTCCACATGGTGTTTGTTTCACTTAGTAAGAAATCTGTGAAAGATCCAGAGCAGCACTGGTGCAGAGTGGCAGAAAATTGTGGCATTGGACATTAAGCACAGATACATTTAATAATTTACACAGAATTAATAAGGCACTGGGCTGTTTTTAAGACCTATGATCAAGTGACTGTTACAGATACTATTTACAAAATTGATACTTTGCTGGGAGACAAACCAAGTTTAGTAATATAATTAAATAGAAATTAAATTGGGGAAAATGCATAATCGTATTCTTATTAATATGTTAACTTTGTAAAGATTTTTTGCGTATTGCAGGCCTTGAGCAAGATAACTAAGGCAAGTTAATTAGATTTCAAGTGAATTGCCACCATGTTAATTCATATTTTATAAGAATAGTAATTAAAATCCAACATATTATAGCTACAATATGGTATTTTATTATACTCCATACTAACATTTCCTTATAAGTAATTTTAAAACATCAGCTTAATAGATTAGTAAAAGTGCAGTAGTGTAACTGGGCATTTATTGTTAATAGAATTCAGATTATGAAGTGAATTTTTATTATTCTTAAAGTCATTTACAGCACAATGTTAATGATATAATACTTACATTCCATCAGGGGTTCTTTTGTAGCCACTTAATGACTTTCTATATGTATATTTAAATAAATATTGGTTTTACACTCATTTTTCTAATTTTATTTTATTTATATAGGAAAATATAATTATCATGGTCTTTGGATTTGAATATCAAGCTCGGTGGGTACTGTAATATGTTACAAGTTTTGTGGACTGAGATTTTATTTGGTCAGATCACCGTACCAATTTGCCAAACATTTCCCACATTTGAATAGGGGAAGAATGTAAGGGGTGGCTCTACTTCTTTCATGAAAGAGTACTTACAAGAAGGATGAAGATGGGGCCACTTCATGGTGTAGTGTTTAAGTTAGGTGCATTCCCCTTTGGTGGTCCGGGTTTGCGTGTTCATAACCCAGGCACAGGCCTACACGCCTTGTCAGCCATGCTGTGGTGGTGACCCACATACAAAATAGAGGAAGATTGGCACAGCTGTTAGCTCAGGGCTAATCTTCCTCAAACAAAAAAAGAGGAAAATTGGCAAGGGATGTTAGCTCAGGGCAATCTTCCTCAGCAAAAAAAAAAGGATGATGAGATAAATATTAAAATGTGTGAAGTCAGGTCAGGTCTTCTGTCTGGCAGGTAAACTACTCTCTTGTTCATTCTCCATTCAAAGAAGAGAAACTTCACTGTTCTGTTGACTCATGATCTTAGCAGAGCCTCAGCAGTTGATGAGGCCAGTGTGTACCCACTGAAAAATGTTGCATAGAAACTAGTGAAAAATCAATCAATGGGCTGTTAATCAGATCAGCTCAAGGTGGCGCCTACCTTGCTGAGAGTCCTCTGCAAAGAGTGCTGGTGCTGTTGATTGGGAGGACTCCATCTTCATTTCCTTTGGTGCTTGAGACCAATGAGGAGCTATGGCTCATTTGGCCAAGGGAAGTGTATTAAACATGTTTCCAATAACATTGTGAGGACTGTATTAATGTTTCTGCTTTCCAAATGAGGAAACAGAAGCGCAGCTATGTAATGTGCAGTAGCTAATATTTCCAAACTTTCCTGGTGACGGATGCTGGTTGCATTTCCCTGGTGATTGCTTGATATCAACCACCCTCAACGACTGCTCTCAACACAAATTGCAACCACTTATTTGCATCCTACCTCCTTGGGTGTTTAGGCTTTCTGTACTACTTTACCTAAGTGTAGTTATAGTCTTGTGGTGGATGTGGTGACTTGCTGCCCGGATTATGCTCCAGGAATGAAGATTTAATCTTCCAGTTGCTGAAGCATCAGTTTTCAGCCCCCTCCAGGTGCTGCCATGGGTAGAGATCTGCCTCACTCAGTCACGTGGACTTCCAGGGACAGCCTGCAGCTGATGATTAATCAAGGGGAAAGGTTTGAAGGAGTATCTCATCTTCACAACTCCCCACAGGGTCATCTGTGACTTCCACTGAGATCACGTTGCAGCTCGACTTCTCATTTTGCCCAGTCCTACTTTTGTTGCTTCCCTTCCTTAGGTTAGATCCCCAGCGCACTCCCTAATAAACTTCCTGCATGCTCAACTCCATCTCAGAGTCTACTCCCCAGGGAAATCAATTGCAGCAACCCTGTGCTGCTTCTAGATCTTGAATTTGCCATTATTTTTTGGAGATCATAGAGTTAATTCTACATCAATGCTATTTTGTATTTCCATTTTGAATATCCTGAATGGTATTCCTGAATGGCCAAGATAAATGAAAACAACAGTTGAATCTAGATGATAGAGTTAATAAAAGAGATTGAATTTGTAGGACTTAAGAGGGCCCTAATTTTATAGGACATTAGATAAAATGAGGGAATCTTACAATGAGAGATAATTAAATTCAGATCTTGAATACATTAATTAGAAATCAGGGATATGAATTTAAGTGATTGTCTGAAAAAAAGAAGGAACATTTCCCTTTGCAATCGTCATGTTTTATAATTAGGTAGAGGTCCTGGAGGAAAGTATGTTTTGCCTTTGTAGCTTCAGTCATTGGATGACTATTGGGGCAAAGGCATCAAGTTTTCTACAAGAAAAGAAGTTTGAGTAAGTGAAGAAATCTCTTGCTACCAGTGTAGAACACTTAAGCTCATTACCCTTTATACATAATGAAGTCATTCACTGAACTTCTTAAGTGCCCCTTGGCTGAACACACCCCAGGACAACCAGCATGGAGCCAAGAGGAAAACAAAATTCTTTCATATTAATAACACTTGGTTGGAGATATTTCATGGAACCTTTCCAAATATTTGAAAAAACTTCAAATAGATGTTTATAAGGAGTTTTATTGTAGCATTCAGGTACTTTCTAGACAATTCTGTAACTATGAGCTCTCTATGAGCTCTCAGCTCTCCTCAGTGAATTTTCATAGCCTCATTCAACACAATATCTATGTTTTTCTAACTATAGCTATAAAAGTTTCCTATTTTCTCTGAGTATTTTCAGTCTGAGATTCAGAACATTTCTATGTTTCAACTTTTCTTTGTCAGATCTTCCTGATGCAGCATTCTCTGGTTTTTCCCCCTGCATAATATTTACTGAGACTTAGAAATCAAAGATTAGCTAGGATTGTATGTAAATAAGTCTCTTTAATAACCTGCATTAAGGAAAGTCATTGCCCTCTCTGTTCATGGAGAAGTCTCCAACTATGATGTGAACATCTTTGCTTGATCACTTATTTTAATTAAATAGTAGTGTTAATTATGACTTCAAACCCAAAATTATTGAAGATGACCTTTGAAATAACAGATGCTATGCTGCAGAACCCAGCAAGTTTCCCTCCCCTCCATCCCCTTTTTTCTTTCCTACTTTTTACTTTCTTCCTTGTACGTGTATTCCTTACATCTATTGTCAACACTGATAGATACTAATAATGCAAAGCTTTGTGCATTCACTTGTTCACCAAATATTTATTAAACATCTATTACATGCCCCGACACATGTTAGAAATTTGGGATACATTTGTTAGCCAAGCAGGCATTTCCCTTCCCTAAAGGAACTTAATGTAGGGGAGGAAAATCTTCCTTCTACCCTCCTAGGTGCTATGGCTGAGCCTAAGAATTAAACTGACACAAGACAAACTATCAGGAGAAGTATAGAATTTTATTTAATATTTCTTACATGTCCACAGGAGTCTTCAAAAGGAAAATGACCCAAAGAAGGTGTAAGGCCCCAAAGCTTATATACCTTTTTAAAACAAGGACTGATAAATAGTGGGGATGTGACAAGACAAAGAGGCTTGGGCTAGGGTTAGCAAATTATGGGACAGTGACTAGAAAATACATGGGGGAAACTAAGGGAAGATACGGGTTATTTTAGTAAGTTTGTTTGTACAGATCCATTTCAGCATTGACTCCCAGTCAGGTGATAAAATGTTCTTCTCAGTATAAGGAGGTCATTTTTCTCATAGGAAATTTTATGACCTGCTTTTAGGTAGAAAGGGGAAGGTCAGAGAGACCTTCTTGCATCTGATGTTTCTCAAGAGCCTTCAGCTCAAAATTATCAATGTGCCAAAGCAGCATATTTTCAGGCGGTATATTCTAAAGCCTTTCTATAACATAAAGTCATCCCTGATTTCAAAGAGTTCACTATGGAGTAGAAGACTCAGACATGTAATTTGTATGCATAAAACATGTTTTATGCATTAGTTCCTACACAAAAATGAATTTGAGAACTTCCCAATTCTACTTTTGGGATTCAGGAGACTATCATGGAGATAAAGCGAAGCCCAGGCAAGGAAACATTTTGTGCAGAGATCTGGGGGCTTAATGGTGAAATCTTGGAAGAGCACAGTTAGGAGGCACTGAGATGTACGCCTCCAAAGGCAAGACATGGGAAAAGAGGCTGGCACATTAGCAAAGGGCTGGGTCATCTCCTTGCCTTTCTTACTGAGAAGTCTGGTGATGGAAATTATGTCAGAGAAAGCAAACTGACTGCCAAATATTTGGGGTTCCCTCTGTAATATAGAATTACTGCTTAAAAAATAGTTTCTCAGCCAGGGCCTACATGTTCAGTCTCTGGTGAATCTAGATGGTCACTAGTGTTCACTAACTGAATGTAAGCAGTAGGGTTATGTGTCATTCCCAGGTCAAGACTGTGGAAAAACAATTATTAGTTTTCTCCACTGCTTCTCATCTTCTGACTGAATAATGACATGCAGGGCAACCTTGGAAACGACGTGTAGAATATAACACAGTCTCCAGCAACCTGGGTTCTTGAATAACTGAGATGATCATAGCCCCATGCTGCTAACCAAGAACACCTACACTGGACTGATGCACAAGTAAGAAATCAACTTTTATTGTGTTATGCCACTGACATTTTCAGTTTTCTTTGTCACTGCCACTAGTTTTATGCTAATTAATGCAAGGGGCTATTAGAGAATTTTTTTCATATATGTATGACATGATCAGATATAAATTTTTGAAAAAGGAAGATGTATTGGTATGGACAGGAAGATCATGGTACTATCAAGCTGCAGTAAGCTACTGGAAGGTTAAGACCATATCAGGACTTCTATAGCAAAAAGAGAGAGGATAGGTATGGTCAACATTTGGGTGATCCATCCTAAAGGAATTGCTCCTAGCTTAGTTAGGGACTAGTCTAGATGGCTCTCAGGTTTTAAAATATGAGTGGCAAATTTTTAAAAAATTAATACAAAAATATCCATTTAGTAATGAAATTTATGATACAGTAAACATGCACATTAGATTTGGAGCACTCAAAATATAAAAATTAGGGGTGACTGTGTTCTGGACCACCACATTAAAATATTTGAAATGAAACATTCTATTTTTAATGAGAAATTTACATCTCATTTTTAAAAGGAATATCTTTGGTTTAACTCTTCTTCATAGAAAATGGTTCTTTTTTCATATGGATGCTAGCCACCTCATAAAGACAGGACTGCAACAATATATTTTAGGCAAGAGCACCTAGAGACTTATAAATGCATGGAGAGTGGAGTTTGAAGAGAGAAACCCTCACTGCCAGGGTGCAGAACGCCAGATAATGAATCCTCATGGAGGCGACATTACAAATTGGAGTCTGGGAGGATAGAAGAAGTCAAGGAAATAAGAGCTGTTATAGAATGAATGATTGTGGTAATTAAGGTCATGGGTAAAGAAGGGTTTAGTTATTGCAATGCAAATAAATCAGAAGCGTGTTTTAAGCAATGAAACAGTGTGCCTCTTGGAATTTGTCAAGTTCTTGCTTTTTTTGTTTCCATATAACCTAATGCTGCAGTCAGGAAGTATCTTACTCTTGTAAGACATATAGAATAAAGGTAATTGCTAAAATTTGAAAAGAGGCTTATATATACACCTAGCTGCCTTGAACCAGTTTTGAATTAAAACAACAAAAAAGATATCAATCATATTTCTCAGTCAGTATTTAGCATATCATTACCAACCTTGGCAGGGATAAATGACATGCTTGTAGGTGACGCTAATGAAGATGACATTTTAAATTCAGATTGACAAAACTCAAAGCTTCTATTTGTAAAATAATCCCCAAATGTGACACTGGATGTTTGAATCACTAAACCAGAATATTGTCTTATTAAAGGTTTCATATATAAATTGATTATAATTTTTTCAAGCCACACTTTAGTATAATGAAGTTTTTCTGTTTTTTTGATTTTGTGTTGTTTGCTGTTGCTTTTTGGGGGGAGGGGATTTTATCTTCTGTCATTCCACTGTTAGGAAGCTGGTGATAGAAAATACAATGTGGCATCCAGGGAATTGTTTCAAGCTTTGGGTTTTCAAATTTCTTTATATGATTGCAGACAAATTTGCATTTACAAGAAAAGAATATTTATTTTTCTGATTATAAATTTATTATGTGCTCAGTCTATAAAAGTTAAATCATAGAAAAGTATAAGAACGTTAAAACATTTGTAAATGTAGTTACATGTCTTTTCTTCTTTTTCTTTCCTCTGTGCACAGATAAACTTGGTGTGCTTTTTCCCGCAATGTTTTATTGCATGGTCCTATGTCAAAAATATTCTTTAACATAATTTTAACAGCTGCACAATGCTCCATCACATAGATGTATCATATATTTTTTAATAATTATTTTCTCTGAACATATAGAATGTATCCAAAATTTTGCTATTCTAAAACAGACACGTGCGCGCGCACACACGCACACACACACACACACGAGGAAATCCCCACTTGGAAAAGTCTCCTTATAATATATCTACATCCGTACATGTTATTTTCTTACCAAAAATTCCTAGAGATGAAATTTCTACTTCAGGGTGCATGAACCCTTTTGAAGGCTTTGGATACGTACTGCTAAATTGCCCTCCAGGTCAGCTGTAGCAATTTACTCTCCCATCAGTTACCTTGGCCTAGCCAGCTTCGATTATCATTACTGTTTCTAACCTGTGTCAATTTGATAAATGATAAATGGAATCATACTGTAGTTGTTATTTTCATTTCTTCTTCTATAAACTTTTTTTCATTTGTTAATTAGCCATTCATATTCTACTGACTTTCCAAACCTTTGCATATCTTTGTTTTCCAGATCTGATTTATAGTAGCATATCTTTAGAGATACATATTCTAACATCTTTTCTTTTCACTTTTAGTTTTTACTTTTGGCCATACGTCTTTTCGTTATTCTGTAGACAAATAGAAATTCTTGAACTTATTACATGCTTACAAATATTTACCCATGATGTAATCATTTAAAATTTACCTCTATTTTCTTCTAGTTATTTTTTTCATTGTTTTTATAGTTAATTCTTTAATTTCTGGGTTTATTTTGATGTACTTTATTTAATCAACATTTAAGTTTGTGTGTGTGTATGTGTGTGTGTGTTGTACTTTTCAAAGCTGTTGGGGGAGAGAGTGTATAAGAGAACTTTTTAGTTTATAAACTGATAGCTACTTTCTACATGCTTTAATAAAGGAACACTTTACCACCTTCTCAATAAGATATTTGCAATACCCTAAGCATAGGCCCCTATTTTACACATAGAAGGTATAACATGCATAATTATATAATTATAACTATACAAGTACATAAATATCTATCTGCTGGTCACAAATTATAGGAAAATAAGGATTCTAGCCTGTATTGGAATATATCTATCCCTTCACTGTGCTGATTTGTAATGCTTATTGTATTGTATCACATATCATGTATCATATATACATATTCTCTGATCTGTTTCAGAACTACTTATGTTAGCTCACAGATCTATCTATCCCAGGTTACACCAATAAATCACTCATTTAATTGTTGTACTTTTATAATAGACACATTATTGACATATTGTATTAGACGGAAGCTTCTTATTTCCCTTTTACAAAATAGTTTCTCCAAATGTTCCCAAATAACTTAAAAGTATTTTGTCAAATTCCAAATAATTTTCCATTGGGATTTTTAATGAGATTTCAGCCAATGTAAGAAGTATTTTGGATATAAATCACATCTTTTTCAGTATTCAATCTTTCCATTCAGGGAAATGCTATGTTTCTTAATTTATTTAAATTTTCTTAGCTCTTAGAAAGTGTTGTAGCTTTGCTTATATGAATTCTAGCCATTTCCGATTAGAATCAATTGTTTCTATACATTTTATATATGTACATTGTTTTATTAAGGGAGACTTCAATACATTATATGTTCTAACTGGCTTATATATAGAAGTCTATTGTTTTTTTATTTAGCTGTTTTACTGGATTTTGTTTTTAATTCTATTATAGTTAATCCTCTAGATGCTTAAAAAAATGGATATGATGACATTGCAATCATCGTTTCATTCTTGCCATTAGACTTAATTCTTCTTACTTGTTCTTTTCTCTTCTTTTTTTCTTTTGGCTTTGACTAAAACTTCCAGAAAAATGTTAAATCGTAATGGTACTAGCAAACTTTATTGTATTAGTTAAAAACTAGATGGAATTCCACCACAGCTGTTTTCCAAAGTGTTATCCTTGGTACACTAGTCTCTCCAGACGCTCTGGGAGAAAAGATTTCCGTGTTTAAAAAAAAAAAAAAAAAGCCTGTGAAACTTTTCATTGAAGTGTTATAACGTATTTTTGCTTATTAAAGATATGAGAAATCTTATAGTAAAAAAAAAGTTGTTTAATTTTGTTTTACTCCATTTTCTAACAGATCACAGAATTTTTCATAGTTTTAATTAAAAACCATTAGAATTTATGTTTCATTGAACAAAATCGCCATCAATTAAAGCAAAACTCTTTTTCCTATTTACCCAGGAAGTACCGAGAGTGGGAGGTGTTCTGCCCTGGGGACAGGTAGTAAGGGATGTGTTGCCTGAAAAGAATCTAAAAGCACTAATAAAGCCAGCAGTGTCATTATTACTCTACACTTGCAGTTCTCACCCCAAAATCCTTTGACTAGTCTGAGTTCTAAATTTAGATAATTGTCTCAGTTTGTCTTGAGTCTTGGTAATATATATTTAAGCTTCAAATTTACACATTTTTATTAATTATCTTTTAATAAGTGTTATATTCTACATGAAAGTTAATTTGAAGTTCTCCCATTTATATAGTGGCTCCCAACACATTCAGATTCAACTACATGTGTTCATTTTGAGTGCTAATTGGTAAAAATAGAATTGTTGGTACTCACTCTGGGCAAAGTTTGTATCGCTGTGGGGCTATGTAGTCTTGCATTTACATAGTAAATTTGAAATAAACAATAGTAGCACAGTGGCAGTAAAGACATAGAAACGCAACTTGAGTTATTACAATTACCTAATTCATTTGGAGTTTTTGTGTTTAAAATTTCAATCAGTGAAAAAAAGTGGGCTGTAATAGTTTCACTTGCTAGATGCAGATTTGGTTCCTACAGGAAACAGTTTGCTAAGTTAGAGTAATAGATTTAAGTTGACATTTTTAATTATTATTGGGGCAAAAGAGCTGGCCTTTTGCGCCGCTGTATCAGACAGTCATTGGCTGCAGGCTGGGAGTGAAACATCTTCCATTAGCAGATAATTCTCCAGAGAAGAAGGCAGCTGTGAGCAGTTAGCACCCAACCCTCATAGCAGCTGAGATGGTTCACTGGCCTGTTTAAGGGCTCTAAGTGGGGAACCAAAAGTATGTACTGCAGGTTCGAACTTTTCTTCCCATTTATTCTGTTAAAGAGTTCTTCAATTATTTGTCAAGAAGACACTTAGGGTAGGCTGAAAATGTCCCCCCACCCTAACTACCCCCATCTCGCCCCCCACCCAAAATATATACATCCTAATCCCTGGAACGTGGGAATATTGCCTCATATGGCAAAAAACAAATGAACCAAAAAGGGATCTTTGCAGATATGATTAAGAATCTTGAGATGGGGAGAAGAGCCTGGATTATCCAAGAGGGCCCTTAATGCAATCACATGCATCCTTATAAGAGGCAGGCAGGGGGCAGTTTTTGCACAAGAGACATGGAAGCAGAGACTGAAATGATGTGGCCACAAGTCAAGGAATGTTGGCAGCCACCAGAAGCTGAAAGGAGCAAGGAATGGATTCTCACTTAGAAACTTGACAGGGAGCGCAGCCCTGCCAACACCCTGATTCTGGCCTCCAGCACTAGGAAAGAATAAATTTCTGTTGTCGTAAGCCACCCAATTTGCTGTATTTTGTTACAACAGCCACAGGAAACTAATGCAGCACTGCAGTCAGATTCACAGGTAAGCAGCTCTGAATTAAGCTAAGTTTTTTCATTTAAATAAGTACACTCATATTTGTGCCACTTCTGTGAATACCAAGCCTTTTTCCCATATTCATGGATTTTTTTCCCTTAGCAGTTTTTTAAACATATTGTTGGTGCTACACAAATGAATCTTACTGTGTATTACTTTTTCATTAATTGTTTTATGTGTATTTATTCTCTTTTATTCATTAGCCTATAAGGTCCTCTGGAGCAGAGCTTACTTTGATAAAGGTGGAAATAAAAGAGGTTTTGAAATCAACTAGTCCTGGTTCTGAATTTCAGACCATAGGCAAGACACTTAATGCGTTGAAGCCTCAGCTTCCTTATATGTTACATAGTGATGAGGATAATACCTATGTTATAAGGGATAATTGCATGGATTAAATGAGATAACAAATACAGAGTGCCTGCTCACAGTAGGAATCAGATCAAGTTAAGTTTCCTGTCTCTTTCGTACCCTGAAACTAGTACATCCTTTGGCATCGTAACCACCATTGAGTAAACAAATGTACTTCCTTTTCTGAATTGGACACACTTATAATTCAAACTGAGAGTTGATTGCAAATATTTTTTAACAATAAATATTTACAAAAAGGTGCATACATTATTCACATGCAAACATTATACATTGGAATAAAATGTGATCTTGGAACACGTTTATAACTGAGGACTGAATATTCTTAGCCATATTATAAGTCATATCTGAATGATAAAGTTGTGAAAATAAGCTGTTAATATCATTTTTGAATCTAGTATTTTCTTTGCAATCGGAACACAAATAAACAATCAGTGGTGACTTGGCTTTGGATGTAACTGGATGTGTTAATACCTATTCCATGTGGTCCAGATGTTGCAATCTGTTTTCATATATGTTAACAGGCCCAACTAATTGTTCAAGAATGAATAGGCACCAGAAGTACCAGTGGCATTCCTGGGAAAGAAGACTATTTCATTGTTGCAACTTTGCTCTGCCACTTGTGTCTAGGTGCCAGGTGGGTACTTTGATGCATTCTAGAACTCCCTCTTTTAAAAGGTTAAGATGACCTGGAAGAGATATGGAACAAATAGTTCCAATTTTCACAAATTGGCTGAGTTCGTTCTGCTTGCCAACTTGCCATCTGATTCCTTGTTCGTGATTAAACTGACACTTGCAGTAAGAATAGGTTCCAAAAGAGAATTGATTGATATCGTGTATAAAATGACGATGGGACCTTGAAGTAATCATTGTGCAGATGTGAAACCATATACAGTTGTTTGGTGAATATTATGTTTACTCTGTATCTAGTAAAGCTCCTGCAGATGGGCCATGTCTCAGGGTATTGTTGCAGAAATCATCACGATACCAGATGCATAATTATCTTAGAGAAAATAATCCCTTTTTCAACAAATTCAGAAGGAAATCGTAATGACCAGTGTTTGCCCTGATGTTAATCATTCACAGAACACTTTTTATTTACATTATCACATTAAACTTTCTACATAATGCCGTGAATTAGGGATTAATTTCATCTCTATTTTAAATCTTAGGTTAGCAAGAGTAAGTTATTCAGAACTTGTGTTTAGAAAATGATATATGGGGAAAAAAATGATATATGTAGTGCTAAAATATAGGTCCCCTGGCTTTAAATCATGTTCTTTCCAATCTTAGAAAATTCTATATTTAACTCATGTACAAATTTTCCTTATTGATGAAGGATAAATACGAGCTTAAAAATTATAATGAATAGGGAATGTAAAAGAAATATACCTAATGGAGTGAATAAAGTTGTTCAACTCTTGCTCTATTTAGAATTCATTCCCATTTTGCCACAGTATCTACTCACTGGATCTAAGAATCAACTCCGAAATACCTGACAACTTAAAAAAAATAAAACAAAATCCTTGGTGGTCTAGTGAACCAGCAAGTGGAAAATAAGCAGAGTGCAGCTCCAGGAATTGAAAGGAAAGGAAAGGAACTTTACCAAAGATCATGAGGTTTAGACTCTAGCCCTTTACGACTTCAACTCTCCAGTTCTTATTGTACTCCGAAAAGGGGAAATCCTTCTAAGAAGGGGCCGAATGCTATTTTCTACGTTTTCTTTCATCACTACTTGGTTGAATTATTGATCTGAATTATTGGATGTCTCAAAGCAAAAATATGACTTAATTTATGAATACCTAATATTAAGAAGGCACATGGTGACTATGCATATTCATTCCTCGACAAAGAATAAATGCATTGCTGCAATGTGTCAGTCACTAGGTTGGTTGTTTGGGATACTGAGGTGAAAGAAACATAGTATTGTTTGCTTTCATAGAGCTCACATACTACTAATGGAGCATGAAAAGCATGCATATATTTATAATATAGCTTGGGGTATGTAATAATTGAGATATAGGCAAAGTGCTTTTGTAGCACCACGTGGGAAATAATTGTCTCTGACTGTAATTGTTGAGGGAGACTTCATATAACATATTGGTCTTACAGTTTAAGTTGAAGTTTGTCAGATGGAAAAAAAGGTGTTTTGAAGCATTCCAGAGTTGTGGAAAGAAACAGGGCCTGATTGAGAATGGGGCATTCAGGGAACTGTGAATTCTCTGATATTGGCCATTTCGTGCCAAATGCAGACTCCCCAAAATATAAGCGAAACAGCTAGCCAATAAGACAAAACTGAGGTTATCGCTTACCTCAGTAAGCAGTGACTGAGAGCGGGAAGGGCGAAGTTGGAATATTTACTGAGATTTTGAAATCAAGTTTAAGTCTTCTTTAAATGTGAGAGTTGTAACATCATAATGTAGGGTTGGTACATAGCAGCAAGGCAAGGATTTTGACGCAAAAGGTTCAAAGAGTCTTAGGGTATAAATTATCACTTGACACTTTTAATTGAAGAGTTGATGGATCTTTCAGGAAGTTCTCGGAATGAATGTTAGTTATTTGTAATTTTTATTTTGCCTGGCAAAAGTAGCCTGGAATTACAAGGTTATGTTAATGAAGAGAGGAATAATAAAGTCACGTTAATGCAGACAGTAAGCTGTGTGTGTGTAATGGTTCTGATTCTCAGTTGGACTGAAATGGGAGATAGTCAATAAAAGTACGTGTCATCAGATGTTAAAGGGTCTTTTATGTCACTCAAAAAAGTTGGAATTAATTTAAGTACTGAGGCGATAGCAATTTTCTTTTTTAAGAAAAGAGATTGGCTTCATCATGTACATGTGAGTTGGTGGAAGAATAGAATAGAGGATAGACTAGATAAGTCAAGGGGGAGGAGTGGAGATAGAAGGTTGAGATGGTCTGTTAACAGGTTAACCAGTTAAAAGGCAAGAGGTTGTAAGGGCTTGAACAAAGGCAATGGAAATAATGAGCCAGGAAATTTTTTATAAGAGGAAACGGAATGATCTGGTTATAAATGAAATGTGAGGTATAAAAGAGAAGGAATCAAAGGTAAGGATTTATTGAATTCTAAATATGGTATATGTATGAACTCATTTAATCCATACTAGAATCTTGGAAGGGTATGTACTATTATATTCTCATTTTACATGTGAGCAAACTGAGGCACTGAGAGGCAAAGTGACCCAAGTGATGCAAAGGCAAAGTCAAATCCAGGCTGTCTGGCCTTTGCTACATTATACTGTGTCCCAGATTTTTAGTTGGGTTACTGGGTAATTGGGTGTGGATTAACTAAGTTGGGGACTATTGGATGATAATGGCTTGCGGGAAGGGTTGATTAGTGATAATTTGAGCTTGGGACACTCCATGTTTGCTATTTCCAGAACTGATCCACGGGCAGGGGTTGATGAGTTCACTGGAAATATGAGTCTAAAGCTCAAAAGAGGATTTTTTTGAATAAAGCCAAATATTTATTAAGCACCTGTTCAAGGTACAGTTGAGGATAAATAAATAAAAATGATGATAATATAGTTCTTGCTTGTGTTGGTTGTCTCCACAAACATTGTGTGGAAAACCCACACTATTGCTGTGTTTCTTTTGTACTCTCACACTACTACCATATTCACACCGCTCTGACACCAGGTATATGGGGATTTTTCCCACACCAAGCAAATCTGCAACACTGGCTGGGTGTCCTACAATTTAACTCAATTGTGACACTACCTACTTGGAGAATGGAGATAGCAGCAGATCCCACAGGTTAAGGGCTCAGTCCCACAAGGCTTCCCCTCTTCACACTTCAGATTCCAATGGCAAGTCCAGATTGTCACCTGTGCTTCTGACCGATCAGCTATAAATAAGAGGTTCCCATGACACCCTTCTTGGGTTTGATAAATTTGCTAGAACAGCTCACAGAACTCAGGAAAACAATTTACTTACTGTTTATGGGTTTATTATAAAAGGACAAGATAAAGGATACAGATGAACATGTAGCTGGAAGAGATGCATAGGGCAAGGTATGTGGAAAGGCGCATGGAGCTTCTATGCGCTCTCAAGGAGTGCTACTGCCCCAGCACCTCCATGTGTTCAGCAACATGGAAGCTCCCTGAACCCTCCACCTTTGGGATTTTCATGGAGGCTTCATCATGTAGGTATAATTGATCATTAACTCAATTTCCAGACTCTCTCCCCTCTTTGGAAACTGTGGCCTGGGGCTGAAATTTTCAAGCTTCTAATTATGGCTAGGTCTTTCTGGTAACCAGCCCCCATCCAGGAGCCCACCAAGAGTCACCTCATTAGAACAAAAGACACTGCTATCCCCCAGGAAATTCCAAGGGATTTGGGAGTTCTGTCTCCGATATCAAGGTCAAAAAGCAAATATTAGAACAAAAGATCCTCCTAGTACTCTTAGTACTTAGGAAAGCACAAGGGTTTCAGGAGCTCTGTGCCAGGAACGGGGGGCAGAGACCAATATATATATTTTCTATTATCTCACAGAAGTATAGAAAATATTGATAAGAGGAACTTAATTTGATCATGCACCTAACAAAGAGCAGTCATGGTGCTTTGTTCCATGGTATGTGATTCTTGAGGCATGTGATTCTTGACCAGATCTCTTTTCTTTCTTCAGCCAATTTCATTGTAATTTATTTGAGCTCCTTTTAATACAGTCTTCTCAAACTTTACATAGAAATGAAACATGAAGCTTTGCAGTACATTTGAGGCAAGACTTGAATTTCCTAAGCTGTAGCCTAGTTTAAGGCTAGGTATATTTTTAGACTAGCTTAAGACAAAATAGATTTATAAACTGGGACCAAGATAAACCATCCATCTTCACCACTGGCTTGAACAACAATGTGAACAAGTTGCAAGATTTTCCTTGAGTCTCAATTATTTCTTATGCAAAATGGGCATTGTAATACCAACTTCACAAAGTTTTTGTCATTAATTTTTAATATAAGTTATTTTACATAGCAATTTTTTATTTTTTGATGAAAATAGATAAATTTTATGTCATCACTCCAACGAAATTCTGTGTTCTGATTCCATTTATTTTAAAACTCACAAGCTTATCTCTGGATTCTGTTTTTAGGCAAGTCACATTTTCTTTATCATTTTTCAATCTGATGCATGTGCCTTCATAAATCATATATAAAGTTGATAAAATCAAAGAGTACAGCCCTAGCAAAATCCATCAGGTCGATAGCTATTTATAATTTGACAATTTATAAGAACAAATGTCTCTATTACATAAATAATTCCCTTGCATTTCATTTGCTTGCACACTATTATTTCTACAATTTTGTCACAAAAAGAATGGAGGTTGATTTATCTTAGCAGGTACAATGGGTACATTTGAGCCAAATACATTCCTTCAGTCCTCCTTGCTATGAAGGTAATACTAGTCTTTTATTTTATAAAAATATACCTGAATTTTATCCAAAGGCTAACAATCCACAAAGACATAAAAGCCCTATGAGTAATTTGGCCTTGAGCTTTTTCTGTGTACTCCAGTGATCATTTGGCTAGTTCCACCTGAGTCACTGTCTATGGATGGAAATGTGAACTCTCCGTAGATGTTATTTAGCCCTTTATCCTCTTTCATTCGCGCAAGAATAAGAGCAATAGAATTGCTTCAGGGCATGTTTGCCAGCCTGTGTACAGGCGGAAAAGCGCTCCATGCTCTGAGGATCAGGCAACCTGTTCTAATCATGACCTATTGGCCATTCTTGTGCCAATCACTGACAGAGCATTCTGAAAATCATTTATAATATAAGGAGGACAGATTAGATATGTCTACTTATAATGTCATTTATAAGTGATTTAAAAATCATTATCATTTGTAAATGATACAATCAAAATCATTTATAAGGTGACTGAGCCATGTGCTTGAATGTGTTTTATCAACTTGGCTAAGACTGGAAGCCCTATTTCCCGGAATAACCTTCTCTGTGTGGTTCCAGAATAGATTTGGCCAAGAAAGGATCTTGTACAAGATTGGAAGGTAGAAATGAAGCCAAAGCCATTACTATTTGAAGGTACTTAGCAGTCAGACACCAGGACAACAGACCACAAGTGTCCAGTGAACTCCAGTTTGTCTTCACTCTCCTCACAATCTGAGTCCATCTTGTCATCCATTGCTGGTCCTGTCAACCAGCAGTAATCCCGAGCCCACCACCAGGCACTGGACTGCAAGCCCAGGGAGACACCAGTTATACAAAAGCACCAGCTTCTTCACAAGGGGCAGTTACTATAGCCTTCCCCACAAGTTCTTCCTTCATGGCCCCACTTAGATGTCCTGAGGTAATTTGCTTCTAGAATTTTCCTGCAAGCTCTAATTTGTCCATGTGTTCCAGTGCTTCAGGCTAAGATGCTTAGTGACTATTTTTTGGATCTTCACATTTTCCCTTTCTAGACTTTTCTTTCTTTACCTCCTCCCACATTCATGCAAGATCCAATTGCTGTCCTATATACCGTGTTCCCATAATACTTATAAGTGGCTCCATTCTCCTGACTGAACCTGAACTGATACAGACCAGGATTCAAGTCCCTTCCAGTTATGACATGAAACTGTCCTATAATTTTTTTCACAGACTCAACCATTAACCTAAGACTGATGATAAGCAGTTTCACTTAATCCTTACAAGTCTATGAAGTAGGTATTATTAATAGACTCATTTCACAGGTGAAGGAACACATTTTAAGGATATTATCTAGTTTGATTCACACAACTTGTTGTGACCATAATTCAAACCCAATGTGTCTCACTCCAGAATAAAAGTCCTCAGGGTACACGGACATCTATGGATCCATAGATGTGACTCAGAGTATCTGTAAACACTTGGAAAGTGTGTGTTTGCATTAAACATTTTTCTAGGTAGAAGGGGTCTGTAGTTTTCAACACATTTGTAAAGAATTCTGTAAGCTCAGCTATTAAAATTAATGCTTGAAACTGTATTGTTCAATATGGTCTCCACTGGTCAAATGTGGCTACTTAAATTTAAATTAAATTAATTTAAATGCAATACATTGAAAATTCAGTTTCTTAGTTACACTAGTCACATTTCAAGTGTTCAGTACCCACACATGGCTAGTGGCTACCATATTGGACAGTATAGATGGAAAATATTTCTATCATTGCAGAAAGTTCTACCAGACAGTGCTACTTTAGGGGATAGTCAACATTTTAGGGAAATATAGAAGGTTCATTCCTCTCTCTATATTAAGGTAGCCAAACCCCTTTCTTACCATTCCCTACTTCCCCTCAGACAATTCCCATTCGAGTAGAACATCAGATTAATTGAACAGCTTCCGAGAAGCGCTATATTTTCCTTTATAAAGGTCAGTGTTTTTTGTACAGCATGATTGCATACAGAGTGGGAAACACATCCAATTCACCTACAGAGCCACGTAAATATTTTAAGACTGTGTTTTATAAACTGTAAACTTTATTATAGGCTTTGGTTCCAGAGCAGGTGAAGTCTATATATCATCACGTCCCACCACTCATGGCTATGGTTTTAGTAGCCTGCTTCTTCACTTGTACCGTACACTACCCCAGCAGGTTGGATTAACAGCTCTCCAGGGCCCCCTTCTACCTTCCAGGAGAAGTACTGATTGAACCAGAAGCAAATTCCTCCTCCTTCTCTGACTTATGTACATAAAAGAAAAACATAGGATTTACCAACAGCACAATAGACTGCAAACGGGAAACAAATCACCCTCTTCAGGGAAAGCTCTAAAGAGTTTATCATCCTTTCAGGCCAGAAAGATTTTGAATGGTGAACACAGACCTTTACAGCTGCAACAGACTTCTTTGTATTTTGAGGAGCAACATAATAGCATCCCCAATTAGGAACTAATTAGAAAAATAAGTAGTGGTTCTAGAATTTTGGCAGCTATCCCTCGTAATCTGAAAGCAATCAAAACACTTCAAATTCACCTGTGTAGAGAAGGACTGGCGTGGTTCTGTCAAAGAGAAAATATAGTCAGTTAGTTGCCTTAAAGTGCTCTCACCTTTTTTGCAGCCTATTTAGGGGTAGATTCTCTGCCTCTCTACGATAATCATTCAAAAAACAATGTAGGTGTAATTTGGGGTCTGACAATGTTTTCTAGTAAATTATTACTTAAACTAGGAAGCATGTAGATCCAGGATCTGGAAAATACTTGTAAGTTTATGAGATCCCTGAAAATTTTTAAATTTTATATTTTAATTTCATTAAAACATAAATTTATTTTAACTTGTTAGGAGTATCGTATTCTTTAGAAATATCTTACCAGTTAGAAAGATAAACCTTCTTTGCAGTCGTGATTTACAACTGAAAGATACTTTCGCAGAATTAGACATTCTCTATACAAGTCAATATTTCTCAAGCTGGGGTTGGTGGATCCTTTAGGATATATTTTTAAAAATCCTTGAGAAATTTTTAAAAAGATTTCTTCTACTTAAAAATTTACTTAGCTGGGAATTCATTAAAATGTATTCTGATCTAAAGTCTGATTTGGGGTGACCTGGAACATGTTATTTGTTGGCTACTTGCCTCAATTTCTTTACTTTGCAAATAAGGACAATAAAACCTTTCCCATTAATCAGAGAACTTATGAAGTCTCCTGGAACCAAAAAATAAGGCAAATTAGGACTTAGCTAACCTATGGTGAGGAGAAAATGAGATGCTGCAAGGAAGTCATCTAGTATTGTGCCTGTTACAGTAGGCCTTTTAATTAAATAATGGCTCCCTTTTCACCCTTTTCCCGTTTGGCAGCATATAACTCTAGCTGGCACATCCCCAGGGAAAGATTCCCTCTTCCATTCTATAAAAGTGGGGGCCCTTTCTTATGCCACTTGCCCTGTGTCTATGTCCATATGCCAAGGACCACATGTGATTTGATCTTGAGATGAGGGTTTGTGACTTCCTTATTGCCTCCTAGATTATTTGGAAGCATACTTTTATTTAATTCCCACGTGATTAGAGACCTTGTAGTCTTTCTCTTAATGATTTCTAGTTTAATACTCTTATGGTCAGGGAACACAGTCTGTATAACTTAAATTAATTTAAATTTGTTGAGGACTACTTTATGACACAGAACATAGTTTATCTTGGCAAATAGTCCATAGTTGCTAAAGACATATATATATTCTGCTGTCGATGGATGGATTATTCCATATATGTCGATTAGATCCTATTGTTTGATCATGTTGTTCAGATGATCTATTTTTAAATATATCACTGTGTGTAGTTTTCTTATTGGTTGCTCTGGGTATTACAGTGTATATATGTAATTTATAATAGTTACTTCCAGTTCAAGTAAAATGTGAAAACATTTTCATTCAAGTCCCTTTATAATTTTGCTTTAAGCATCAAATATAATTTAAGAAATTCATGATTAAGTAGGATAGTCTATTATTTTTACCCCTATATTTGCCCATTCTGATGGTCTTCCTTTCTGAAATTTCAAGTCGTCTTCTGTTAACATTTCCTGTTTAAGAACTGCCTTTAGCCATTCATTAGGAGTAAGTTTGCTAGCAATAAATTTTCTTAGTTTTATTTTATCTGAGGATGTCTTTATTTTCCCATATTTCCTGAGGTATATTTTCTCCAGATATAGAATTTGCAGTTGACAGTTCTTTTCTTTCAGCACTTGAAACCCTTCTTTGTGGCCTCCATGATTTTCAGATGAGAACTGGTGTTCCTCTACAGGTAATGTGTTGTGTTTCTTTGGCTGCTTTCAACATTTTTTGTTTCTCATTAATTTTCATAAGTTCAATTATGATATATCCTGGCATAGATTTCTTTGGGTTTGTCCTTTTTGTGATTCACTCAGCTTCTTGAATCTGTAGGTTTATGTCTTGTGCCAAATTTAGGAAATTTACTGCCATTATTTCTTTGAAAATATGAATAGACACTCTCCTCTCCTTCTTGGATATTCAATGATAAGAAAAATCAATGCTTTTGTTATTGTCTAATAGGTCTTTGAGATTTTGTTAATTTATTTTTTCAGTCTCTCTGCTGTTAAAATTGTGAAAGTTCTATGATCTGTCCTCAAATTCACTGATTCTATCCTTTATCATCCATCTATCATCTAATGAGTTTGTTTTTTTTTTTTTTTTTTTTTAGATTTTATTTATTTATTTTTTCCCCCCAAAGCCCCAGTAGATAGTTGTGTGTCATAGCTGCACATCCTTCTAGTTGCTGTATGTGGGACGCGGCCTCAGCATGGCCGGAGAAGCAGCGCGTCGGTGTGCGCCCGGGATCCGAACCCGGGTCGCCAGCAGTGGAGCGCGGTCACTTAACCACTAAGCCACGGGGCCGGCCCCATCTAATGAGTTTTTATTTTGGTGATACATGTTTTAGTCCTATGATTTCCATCTGGTTCTTTTTTTATAACTTCTATTTCTTTTTTGAGATTTTCTATTTTTCCATTTGTTTCAAGAGAATTTGCAATTGATTGTTGGAGCAATTTATAATGACTTATTTAAAATCCTTGTCAGACAGTTCCAACATCTGATTCACACTAACCTTGGCATTTATTGATTGTCTTTTTTCATTCATATAGTGATTTTCTTGGTTCTTGGTATGACAAGTGATTTTTTAACGTATCCTGGACATTTTGGATATTATATTATGAGACTTTGGAGCCTGTTTAGTGTTCTTTTTTTAGTAGGCATTCCCTCTGTAATGTGTGGCATAAGAGCTGGTGGGTATGTATGTTTAGCTTTCCACTTTATCCTGCTGACACTATTCCATCAAAAGTGGAGCATTTACTCATGCTGCCTCATTGGGGAAGGGTGGAATGCAACTTCATCTCTCCCGTTGCCCCCACTGATACCTTCCCATGAAAGTGGGGCACCTTGTATAATCTCGTTCTGCCTCATTGATACTGGAAGGAGTTGTATCTCAGCTCCCCACCAGGCCCCATAAACACTGAGAGAAGGGAACAGAAGCGCTGACTAGCCCTTCTTCGTATTCCTCCTTACGTCTCCTTGCTGCTGAGTGAATGCAGAGGTTCAGCAACCCACTGGGCCTTTCTGACAAAAACAGTAGTGAGAAAGTGGAGTATTACTAGTCCTGGATTTCATCACCATGTTCAGTCTATTGATGCTAAAAAGGACTGGAAGCTTAGCTTGCCACTTGACCCCACTGATGCGAGGTGCTTGGTGAAGCCTAGGGGTGATTAGCCCTGCCTCATCCCACTTTGTTAGGTCTGCTGGATGAGGGTGAAGTTTCAGCCAGCTGCTGGACCCCACTGAAACTATCCTGGTAGGGGAATTGGAGTACTGCCTGTTTCAGCTAGACAGGGAATGAAAGAGCAGATCCCTGTCATTGCTATTCAGGTGGGGCAATCAGCATCTCCTGGTTCTGCCTGGCAGGGATAGCAGATGAACTGCCACATGGTCCTGCTGACAACACCAGGTGGGGGAATCAAATCATGCCGCCTGCTTCCTTGGTATGCATCGGTAGGGGAATGGAAATCAAATCTCGGCTTGGTCTGATGAAACTTCAGGGGCAGGGTGGTGGTGAGTTTTTTCCCTTGGCGTTTGGTTAGAGTAGGGCAAGTATTGATGAAAAGGAATAGGCTTTCTTTAGAGCTTTCTTTTTCTGTACTTGTTGACAGTTTTGCGATGCAGGCTTCTGCAGAACCTTGCTTAAGATATTTGCGAGGCAAAGAAATCTTGGAGCTCAACATCATGTTTTTCCTCAAGACTCACCAACCTTAGTCTGTCTACCTATTTCTTCCAGCTTTCAGAATCAGCTTATGCTTGCTTGTTGTGTTATGTCTGGT
Source organism: Ceratotherium simum simum (assembly GCF_057802395.1). Taxonomy (NCBI): domain Eukaryota; kingdom Metazoa; phylum Chordata; class Mammalia; order Perissodactyla; family Rhinocerotidae; genus Ceratotherium; species Ceratotherium simum. The sequence continues at coordinate 26,816,759 of NC_141904.1, forward strand.
GATGTTTGGTTGTAAGAGGCAGGACCTGAGAGGAATAGGGCCACTCCATCTCAGCAGAATCAAAAAGCGGGTAATTTTTATTTATTATCTTTAATTATGATAAAAAACACGTAACACAAAATTTGCCATTTTAACCATTTGTTAATGGGCAGTTTGATAATGTTATCTGTATTCACATTGTTGTGCAAGAGATCTCTAGAAATTTTTCCCTGCAAAACCGAAACTCTATACCAATAAAAAGAAAAACTCTCCATTTCGCTCCCCAAACCACAGCCCCTGACAACTACCATTCTACTTCTGTTCCTATGAGCTTGACTACTTTAGAGACCTCATGTAGGTGGCATCATATAGCGTTTGTCTTTTTATTACTGGCTTATTTCACTCAGCATAATGTACTCAAGGTTTCTCCACCTTGTAGCATGTGACAGGATTTCCTTCTTTAAGGCTGAGTAATATTCCATTGTGTGTATATGCTACATTATCTTTATCCATTCATCCATCAGTGGACATTGGGGTTGTTTCCACCTCTTGTCTATTATGAATAATGCTGCAATGAACATGGGTGTGCCAATATTCATACTGTTTTATATAGTGGCTGTACCATTTCACATTCCAGTCAACAGTGGGTAAGGGTCCCAATTTCTCCTAACTTTGCCAACACTTGTCATTTTCTAGTTGTGTGTGTGTGTTTGTGATAGAGTTCTGCAGAAGCCTCTACATTTTGCTTCCATACGTTAATGGTTACTTGGGTTGGTTCCACATTTAAGTATCTTTTTCTTCAATTTATTTAAACTAAAAACAAAAAACAAAAAAAAAAGTTAACCTATTTATCCCACTCCTCACTCCCTGCCTCTCGCAGCACCAATCTGTTCTCTGTATCTATAAGCTTGCAGGTTTGGGTTTTTTTCCACATATAGATTTTTAGATTTCACAAATGAGAAAGATTATATGGCGTTTGTCTTTCTCTATCTGACTTATTTCACTTAGCATAATGCCCTCAAGGCCCATCCATTTTGTTGCAAAAGGCAAGACTTAAATCTTTTCTTATGGCTGAATAATATTCCATTGTATAAATATACCACAATTTCTTTATCCATTCATCTATTGATGGATACTTAGGTTGATTCCATATCTTGGCTATTGTAAATAATGCTGAAATGAACATGGCGGTGTATATATTTTTCTGAGTTAGTGTTTTCATTTTATCTGGATAAATACTCAGAAGTGGAATTGCTGGAGGTAGTCAAGATGGTGGCGTAGGCAGACTCTGAACTCACCTCCTCCCGCGGACACAGCCAATTTACAACTACTCGTGGAAAAATTACCCCTGAGACAGAACTGAAACCTGGATAAGAGAAACTCCTGCAACAACGGACAACCCTGACTGAGTTGGAAGAGGCACAAACTCCCTTCTGGAGAGGAAAAACGCTGTCTTCACAAGCCGCAGAGCCTCACGGCCACCCGGGAGCAGCCCAAAGGTACGCAGCCCTCCCTGGAGGAGCGGGGCCCTGAGCCGGGGAGTGCCCCTGCTGGGGACACTTTGTGGACCCAGCACAATCGAGACGAGTGGCATAATATCTGACTTTGCCTGCTACTAAAACATTGGGGAGTACCCCCAGAAAAGCTGGTTCACAAAGAAAGTAAAACTGGCTCTTAAAGGGCCCACACGCAAACTCACCCGTTTCAGAAAGCAACCTAAAATCACTAGAAAGAAAGGTGCACAGTGCTTTGGTGAAAAGAGACTCACCTGATAGGCCATGAGTGCATCTCGGTGAGAGGTTAGACCTCTCCAGGGACTGGGACATTGGCGGCGGCCATTGTTGTGGCCTGGTGTGGGCGTGCTGACACAGACTCCATTGGAGTTCTCCCTGAGGCCTGCTAGCCCAGGGTCAGCCCCACCCACTAGAGCACCGATTTAATGCAGCTCAGCCAGGACAGGCAGCCCACCCTAGAGACTGACCCCACCCAACAACAAGCCCTCAGGCAACTTGTGGGCCTGCATAGATTGGTGACTGGATTCTCTGCAGCCTGGCAACTGAGCCGACTTCAGTGGGCAAAGTGTGCACAAGGAGCTGGTGGAGAGTGAGGGGCAGTGGCGGACTGTGTGGGGTCCCCACGGACTCTCCCGCCGTGGAGAGACTAGGTATGCATCAGGAGGCCGGGGCGTGCACATGGGGCGGGACTGTGTTGACTGTGTGTGTGGACCTGTGGGTGGCAGGGCTTGTCAGCTGCAGAAGACTTGTGCTTCTCAAAGACCCACATAGGGGGTTTGCCCCACCTTCCAAAGCCTGAAACAATTGGGTGCTCCCATGCCTGAGGCCAGCCCCACCCAGCTGCAATCCTCAGAGAGCTGACAAGAGACCTAAAGGCTGGAGGCTTATAGCAATTGTAAGATCCTGAGCCTAACAACCAGTCCCGCTGTGGGCCCACTCACTTAAAAGAAATACTGCAACACAAATGTGGTATTAGAACTTGCAGCCAACTGTGCTGGGGCTCCCCACACCTGACAAAGAGACTGAAGGGCCCACAACAACTACAAGCAGCTGAGCATTACAACAGCTGGCTAGGAGCATAACTCGGCCTCCCTGGGCACCTACAGGGAGAGCAAACAGGCCACAACAGAAGGACACACATAGCCCACATAGGGGTCACCCCTGGAACATTGAGAACTGAGGGAAGAACACTGGAAGCCTCCTAAGCCATCACTTACATAAGGTCACCTATCCAAGAGCAGGAGACGTAGCTGACCTACCTAATACGTAGACACAAACACAGGGAAAGAGGCAAAATGAGGAGCCAAAGGAATACATTCCTAGTAAGGGAACAGGACAAAACCCCAGAAAAGGAACTAAGTGAAACAGAAATGAGCAACCTACCCGACAGAGAGTTCAAACAAGGGGTATTAAGGATGCTCACTGATCTGGGGAGAAGAATAGATGAACTCAGTGAGAATGTCAACAAAGAAATAGAAGATATAAAAAAGAACCAATCAGAAATGAAGAATGAGATACTGGAAATGAAAAATTTGCTAGAGGGACTCAAAAGCAGTGTAGAGGATACAGAAGAACAGATCTGCGAGCTGAACGAAAGACTAGAAGAAATTACCCAAGCTGAACAGGTAAAAGAGAAAAGAATTCAAAAGAGTGAGGACAGTCTAAGGGACCTCTGGGACAACATCAAGCGCACTAACATCCGTGTTATAGGTGTCCCGGAAGGAGAAGAGCGAGACAAAGGGGCAAAGAATCTATTTCCAGAAATAATAGATGAAAACTTCCCTAACCAAAGGAAGGAAACAGACATCCAGGTACAGGAAGCACAGAGAGCCCCAAACAACTTAAACCCAAAGAGGCCCACACCAAGACACATCATAATCAAAATGTCCAGAATTAAAGATAAAGAGAGAATCCTAAAAGCCGCAAGAGAAAGTCAAATTACATACAAAGGAAACCCCATAATGCTATCAGCTGAATGCTTAGCAGAAACCTTACAGGCTAGAAGAGAATGGCACGATATATTTAAAGTGCCAAAAGGAAAAAACTTACAGC